>NW_007726217.1:1093232-1127812 GCF_000696425.1 Galeopterus variegatus | reverse complement strand
GGGACCGGCAACGGGATTGCAACCCTCGGTGTTGCCCCCGCGCCTCACTCAGCCAGTGAGCGGGAACCGGTCTGTATGTGGGATCCGAACCCTCGGGCAGGAGCGCCGCTGCGCTTCCCAAGCGGCGCACTTATCCAGTGCGCCACCGGGCTGGCCCCTAAAAAAATTTTTTTTTGATATTGGTTGCAGTTACTGGGCAAAGACGAGTGATTCTCTTCACTTATCAACTGACACATATAATTTAAATAAACAAGCAAGCAAACCCATCGGCATTTGTCAGTAAGCAAACTAGTGCTTCTTTAGCATTAGTAATGAGATCCTTTAGAACACAATGTGTACAGTTGGGGCTGTGCTGAACCAGAGGACACGTAGCTGGGAGAAGCCAGGGCATGCAAAACATAATAGCCAGAAGGTATTGCACTAATTCTCTGATGTTCTGGAGAACACGAACAGGGCAATGGAAATTATTAAGGGTCAAGTTTTTAATATTTAGGCTGGACTGTTTCAAAGTAGTGAGTAACCCCCACATCCCCAAAGGGATTCCTGCATTGGTTGGCTCCTTACTCATCGCAAGGATTCCTTTTAGTCTAGTGATGGTAAACAAATGCCTGTGCAGGCCAGGCAGAGCGGCAGCGGCAGTGCAGCATCTGCCCCACCCAAAGAGGGCGACCACTACTGAGTTTTCCCTGATGGCAGCCACGAAGGAATTCCGATGGAATACTGTGAAGGTGCCAGATCTCATTTTTTTTTTCCTTTTTGTCTTTTTTCGTGACCGGCAACGGATCGCAACCCTCAGTGTCACGCCCGTACTGGACCGGGACCGGCAACGGGATCACAACCCTCAGTGTCACGCCCGCACCTCGCTCAGCCAGTGAGCTGCCGGTCTGTATGTGGGGTCCGAACCCTCGGCAGGAGCACCAAGTGGCACACTGTAGCAGTGCGCCACCGGGCCGGCCCCGTTTTTGTCCTTTTTGAGACCGGCCGCACCATGCTCAGCCAGTGAACGCTGTGAGCGCACCGGTCATCCCTATATAGGATCCGAACCCTCGGCGGGAGCGCTGCTACGCTCCCAGCGCCACACTCTCCTGAGTGCGCCACGGGCTCGGCCCCAGATCTCATTTTTCAAGAGAAGACAAAATCTGGATTTTTATAGGAGATCTGATTTTTTAAATGTCGGCAACTAACAAAAATATTTTAAACACTAAACAAAAATTAATCGCAGACCAAAATTGGCCTGCCAGCTTGAGACTTCTGATTTTAGTCCAACAACTTCAATTATAAAATGAAGGGAAATGATATACCTAAAGTAATACATTTATGAGAGTTGACAGCTGGTTTCCAAAATCTTGCATCTCATACATGGGCTGTGTACCCATTTCTGGGCATGTTAGGATTCTCTCAGTTCATTTTTGGTTCCTTTTTTCCCTATCCATTCTTATATTCTTTCTCCTGGCCAAGTTTGTAAGCCTCGTTTCTTGCCTCCCCCTCTTTCCACTTCACCCAATGTCTTTTATTCATTTATTTTTTCTTTTTATTACTTTTTATTGTCTTGTTCTTTCCAATGTCTTTTATTTAAGAAGGGAAAATGGGTGGGGGGAGGGAGAAGAGGTAGGGAAACTCTTTAAAACCTGAGCTCCAGTCACATGCCCAGAGTTGTTAAATACTTTCCATATATTATCTCATTTAACACCCCTACGCTCTACTATCTTCTTTCTAATTGGAGGAAACTGAGATTTAGAAGCATCAAAGGGGCTGGCCCGGTGGTGCACTGGATAGTGCGCCGCTTGGGAGTGCGGCGGCGCTCCCGCTGACGGTTCGGATCCCATGTGGAGACCGGTTCCCGCTCACTGGCTGAGCGCGGAGCGGGCGCAACACCGAGGGTTGCGATCCCATTGCCGGTCCCGGTCCAGTACGGGCGCGACACTGAGGGTTGCGATCCGTTGCCGGTCACGAAAAAAGACAAAAAGGAAAAAAAAAAAAAAAAAAAGAAGCATCAAAGAACTTGCCCACTGTGTCATACAATCAAGGTTTGAACTCAGGAGAGGACTTCATGACTCTGAAGCCTAAATTCTCTCCACTGTATCACACCCGTTCCCCTTTCCTAAGTCTGAAGAGCTGTAATGATGACCACACAATAGAAGGTTTGGAGCAAAGCTTTTCTTTTTATTGCAGTTATTAGTGGAAGTTACACTTCAAACTGAAGCTAAGCAACACTAAAACCATTAATTATTTTGAAATCAAGGATTAAAAACAAATACAACATAGAACCCTTCCACTATGCAGAATGGCAGAAAAAGAAGGAGCAGTTCTGTCACAGGACATTTTAGTGACAGTTTGGCTCAGAAAGAATTATGACAATTTCTTTAACATAAAATATAAGTGACTGAACTGTTTAAGAACCAACTTCTTCAAGCTTCTCAACCTCACCCACAAGTTTTCTGTAGTAATTATTTTTGGGAAGATAGTTTAACTGTAAGTGGCACATTTACTACCAAATTTTAAATAGTGAAAACAAATACTTTTGTTCAAAAACTTTATTTGCCTTCTGTTCACCATAATTACATATAATCTTCATGGAGTTCAAATGACAACCAAATCCAAAGCCTGGTCCCCAGCACACAGTGGTAGGATTCTGCATTTGTTGTTCTAATTGTACAGTGATTACATATATATCATAGACTTGTTCTCTCATCCATTCCCCATCATAAAGTTCTAATGTGGCAGTCAAGTTTAGTGTTCTTTAGGTATCACTTAAGATCTTGTCTTATAGCATATTACAGACTCAGACTCACTCATTGTTTTAACTGATGTTACCGTGTAACCAAACATTTTAAAAGAAGGCCTACACATATATAAACACTTGATAGTCTGCAGTCTTAAAATACTACAGTAAGTTGTTCTTACTTATGAAAAGCCAACAAAAAATATAAGGCCAGGCCAGGCATAAGCCAGAGGGGTAGGGAAGATGAGGAAGGTTTAAGAGTCCCATCATTTTGCCTTGCTGAAACTTGGTATCAGTAGAAATATTTGGCAAGAATAGTTAGCGTGAAAGAGGATGAAGAAGAGGTTACTCTGATTTTATGTAATAATTCACTTTCAAAACATACTGATATCAACCCCCTAAAATAGTAGTTCTCATCTGCAATATAAATAGGCACACACGGTCAAGATGGTTAAAAAGTAAAATTTAAAGGCTATTTGTCCATCTGTAGGACGTTTGCAGGTGGCCCCACCGTCCCCACATGTCCTATATTTACATTTTCCTCTTCAGAAAAGCCCCTTTAAAAAGAATTCTATTTCTTCCTCCTTCACTTAGGGTTTTATAAAAAGCAGCAATTATTTAAAGTGGGAGCAGTTAGCAATGCTTTAGGGGTACGCATTTGTGTGTGCATTGTGAATAATAGAAATGTTCTCTAGAGTGAGTGGTCACATTACACTGGAATGGTCATATTACAATTTTAGTCCCCCAAACATTAAAGAAACAACACATTATTTTTTACAACACATTATTTTTTCTATATAAACTTATGTAATACAGTGTTATCAACATAAAATAGTTATATATACACACATATACACACCACTGCTTCCCACAGCCTATGAATGCATCCATATGCTAGTCCACAAGAAATTCCCTAGATATAGTAACACTTTTATGGGTCCATAACTGAAGAGACATTAAAGCTATTACGTTACAGCAAAAATTGTTTAAAAGTATTCCTGATATATCAACGTTAGCTATCTCACTGCTTAAGGTAGATTTTTTGTTCACTTTTCAAGCATGAATATCCTCATCTTTTCATCTTCAGTATTTGAAACTGTTATTGTCCTATAAAACTAATGCAGATACCATCTCTGTTAGCAATGAGTTGGAAAAGCCCAACTGCCTGCAACAAAGGGAGGTCAGCATCTATAGAAATAAAAATAAATATTGAATGCACCCATACCCTGTATACCTAAAATGCATCCTTTTTTCTTAAAAAAAAAATCTTGTTTGTTGCAACAAGGAATTACTTACACCCCCTTTGGTGGTGTGCCCTTTGCAATTTCCCAGAAACAGGATCTTACCCCCTTCCCCCATGGAAATGCATAAGCCTGTTAAAATGATGCAAGTTCCTGCTCACAATCCATAAAGATAACTGGGTCAGATATCTGATATCACCTGCAGGTGCTCAGAATTGAATGAACACAAAGAAGAAACTTTCACTATACTACTTTAACTTTTACAGGTACACGATGATTGGAATTTTTAAAGTAAAAGCGAAGTTCAATTCTGCAAAGTGACGAGTGAAATAAGCACACTGTCATTCTTAAAACCTAACCCTCTCTTCTTCTAAAGAAAGATATAAAAAATCTGCCACGAAACAAGAGGATAACTATCTGGCTGTAAAACAGTCTCTGATGCATTTATGGCAAAAGTGCAGTCTGAGTTTCTGATGATTTCACCACATTAACCTAAATCAAAATACAATTGCAGCTGCCTTAGCACCACTAAACGGGGTTTGGTTTTTGAAAATTTACACTTTTGCCAAAGATTATTATAAGTAAAAATTCAACTTGTGTGTTGTGGATATCTGGGCAGGGAAGAGAGAGAACAGGATACATTTGTAAGTGAACATCACACCATGCTAAGGCCTATATTTCCTTTATACCAGTTTCATAAAATGATCTACAGTAATTAAAGACACTTTCACAGAGGCAAACTGGAAAGGAACCCTTCATCAACACTATTCTATTATCTTCAACTTCTGAGTAGCTTTTTCTTTGGAGAACTCAAGCACTTTCACAAATTTTGGTGAGGTAGGTGAGGGCAGGTGTTATCACTACCATCTACAGGGGAAACTAGGCACACAGAGATTAAGAGAATTGCCTAAGGACATGAAGCAAATCAATGGTAGAGCTATGACTACAGCCCTTTCTACTCTGGAAGGCAATAAGTTCTCAAGTCTTTTTCCAGTTGTAACCTCTAAAAAGTTCCTGCATTTGAAAACACCTTATGCCTTCTCCCTTACAGCTCAGGCTTGGTTAGGAAATGGGTTGAGCTAAAAAGTTTTTTATGTAGAATTTTGCACATACCAAGAAGGCCGATGTGAGAGAGATATCTATAAACTGAAGTCAGAATAAATAAATATGTAAGTTAAGAGGAATGAACAGTCTAAGTATTAATTCATTCAATATAATTTTTATATATTTAAGAAGCCATGTGTCAGAATAAAAGTCACAAACTTTTCAAGTTTAAATCAGAGTCTAATTTATTAAAACCATAAGCTACATTAATTTTCTCTAAGAATACGGGGATCTCTGTTGCATAAGGTTAAAACATTACTTTCAAGAATAATTTTATCACTTTGCTATAATACGTTATATTCAGATGTATGAGGGTGCTTCAAAAAGTTCATGGAAAGATTTGTATTATCTTTTAATTTTATTTTTCCACAGATGTTTTGCAGTACACTTGTATATTCTTTTCACTACTTATGACTAGAGATAATACCTGTAGCATTAACACTTTTAATCTTAATTCTTACTTAACTGAGGATTTCTTTTCATCTATATTAACTAAAGCTACATTCTAATAATTCTCATTATATCTTTTTTGTTTTACTCCTCCCTCATTTTTAACTGTGTGTGTGTGTGTGTGTGTATGGGGAGGAAAGAACTGCATGATTCATAAATGGCATAAAACACTGATTGTATCACAAATAAAAATGGTGGCACTCAAGTAAATCAAAGAATGGTATGTCAAAGGAAAAAAACTTTAGAACACAAACATGGAAAACATGTTAAAATAGTCTCAGTTGAGCTAACTTCTGGCATGTGATACTTCTTCCCCAAGTATTTTAAAGAATATTATTTACCTATAGTAGAATTCTACATGAATTACCTGTAAATCCTTTTTCTTTTTTTTTTAAGAGGTGAAAGGGAAGAAAGAAAAAAATGAAACAAGAGAGAAAGAAAGAAACAAAAACAGATTTAAAAAAAGAGGGAAAGGGGTTGTACCCTGGGCTAAGAAATGAGAAGTTCCTGGCAAACTTTTTAAGAATCTTGTAGGGACAAACTATTAGAAGACATCAGTTAGTGTTTGCGATTCCTGGTTTTTGAATTAGAAAAATAACACACGCACATTTGCAGGGTCATCATCAATAATATGAGATCATTCCCTGTCTGTGAAACAGGGATATATTTGCAATTAATCACCACTGGAGATGAAGTCTGTTGCTATCAAAACCAACGCTTCCCTTGTTAACTCCCTGCGACCAAACCATATCCATTAGCTAGGCTGGACTGTCTATGCCAAAATTCCTTCTTCATTACAACCTACCAGTGTTTTTCCCAAATAAAGACTACCTTTTCTGGAAAGGTCCTGCTTGGTGTTTTTTTTTTTCCTTTTTGTCTCTTTTTTTTTTTTGTGACCGGCAACGGATCGCAACCCTCGGTGTTGCCCCCGCACCTCGCTCAGCCAGTGAGCTGCCGGTCTGTATGTGGGATCCGAACCCTCGGCGGGAGCGCCGCCGCGCTTCCCAAGTGGCGCACTGTAGCAGTGCGCCACCGGGCTGGCCCGGTGTTTTTTATGTAAAGAGGAAAACTGGAGAAACTATGTTGAAAGCAGTGCCATGGCTCTATTATAAGGACAACACTTCATTTAATTTCTTTACTGAAATTCAGAAGCAACTTCCAAAACATCCCTAACTTACTGAGAATAAATGCAGCTTTGGATCTTGGACAACAACATAACATAAAGTTAGATTACACAGGCACTCTTCTTAGGTCTCTTCCATAGGTTCCAATAACAATTGTTCTTTTACTATGTGGTTGTGAGAACTTGCCAAGTATTAAACAGTTGTAAGGTTTCCGTCTGAGGATCTCAGCAAAGAAACCTTATCCTCATGCCCCCCCTCACTACATACTCTCACAATCCCACTAGTCCATTTCTTTACAAAGTCATCCTGTTTCCACAGATTTTTTTTTTCTTTTTCTTTTTGGCAGCTGGCTGGTGTGAGGATCCAAACCCTTGACCTTGGTGTTATAACACTGCGCTCTAAGCAACTGAGCTAACCAGCCAGCTCTCCACAAATTCTTGTAACAGAGAAAGACAGACTCACATATGCAACATTTATGCAGTGTCTTTCCTTCTTTGGTTCTAAAAAGACTATTAAAGGGCTAAATTAAAGGATTTTTGTTTGCTTGTTCTTCTAATCAAAATCCATGAAGTTAAAGATGAAAGTTTTAGGCAACTAAATATTATAGGGATCTCCCTCTCTAGTCTCTGATCCAGCCTCTTAAACTTCAAACATAAAATTATAGATCTGCACACAGTCAATTTTTGAAAAGCATAAAACAAAGCAAAGTTCTAATGACCAACACTCCCACCTGTTTTCTCCTCATAAGATTTTTCATAACAGTTCTTCTTTGGGATGACCTATTACTTACTGTACAAATATTTCTTTCTGAAGAGGTGGACTATAAACATGAACAAGCCATGGAGTACTTCACTGTGGTAATGTAGTATCAAAGCCAGGTACCTGGATTTGTGGAACTAACCAGTTAAAAGAGCAAAATAAGCTCTATATGCCAGGTTCCTATGAGCTTTCAGAAGGAAAAAGGAAAACAGAGAACTAGAGGCAGCCTTAAAAATGGTCGTCTACAAGAATTATATGTCTGTCAACCTAGGACAATGTTGAAATATAATGAATAAAACTAATAAAGTTATAAGCACTATAAATATCCTTTAAAAGGGGACATAGGGCCGGCCCGGTGGCGCACTCGGTAGAGTGCGGCGCTTGGGAGTGTGGCGGCGCTCCCGCCGAGGGTTCGGATCCCATTTGGAGACCGGTCTGCTCACTGGTTGAGCGCGGTGCGGGCGCGACACCGAGGGTTGCGATTCCGTTGCCGGTTGCGGTATGGGCGCGACACTGAGGGTTGCAATCCCGTTACCGGTCACGAAAAAAGACAAAAAGGAAAAAAAAAAGGGGGGGACATAAACCTGAAGCAAAAAATATATCTGACTGCTTGAAACATATTTAGTTTTTATTTAGTAGTAACAAATTCCTATAATCAGTGTACCAATCCTCGATTAGTACTTGATGTGGGGGTGAAGGAAGTAACTCAGAATAGTACATTATAGAGCAAACTAAAGTAACTGGCAAAAATACAGAAAGAAATGATGTGGCTAATGTCTATATGAAATCACGTGCTGATTCATTTTAAATTGTAAAACTTTACATAATATAAAAATAAAATTTTCCCATTTATAATTATTTGAAACTTTCCCATTCTTTTCCTCTCAGTGGAAGAATAGAATACAGTACTGTAAAATGTCATACATTGAGCCCCAATAATTTAGAATTTAAAACTCAGAGGATGGGATAAAGTTTATCTTTTAATCTCCTACAGAAAAAAAAATTCCTTACAAGCAAATTCATAGTGTAAAAATACAATAAAAATTTTTACCTTCTTAAAGGGATATACTTTTTTCACGTACATTTATAAAAAAAAGTTAATGTGCCAATACAAATTATCTATTCACTAGAAAACTGGAGTGATTATATATGCTTGAAATTAATATTCTGTAGTCATACTTTTCACTGCCTTCCAATTAATTCACATTCATAAATTACTACTTAAATTTAATTAGCTGAAATACTCTATTAATCAGTCTTTATCCTAGCCAAGAGTCTTTATCCTAGCCAAGGATAAAGACTCTTTATCTCTTTATCTGGTTTCTTCACTGATACTCAGGGGTTGAATCAACTTTAAAAGTATGCTAGGGAAAAGATCAGTGTAGCAAATCTTCCCTAAAATATAATTAATGGGAGGAAAAATCCCATTTCAAAGTCAAGTATCAATGACTTCTGGATCACTTGCTATTTGTTTTCCAGGCCTATAAAAATGGTATCATAATTCAAATTCTGAACAATGTGACCATTTAAGCAGTTTCAATATACTTAAAGTTAAAAAAAGAAATGTAATAATCATTTATTTGACAAGTTTCCCCAAAATTGCAATCAGATAAAATAAATCCAATATGTTAGTGTTAGTTTACACTAACAGGAAAAAAAAGATCTAACTTACAGAAAAGTCCCACCTCCCCTGTACATGCAGAAATCTGTCTAAAGACTGTCTTTAATGCCCACTATATAAACAACATTAAATATTCTAAGTTAGAAAATAGTGCTAATGGTTTATTGGTAAAAATCCAAATCCTAGACTTTATGGAATTAGTAGTTTAGTTGGTATATTAACATTCTATCTTAATCTTTGCTAATATTACAAAGAAAGAGGAAAAGCTAGAAATATCTATAAAAATAAAATACCTTAAAACCAACATCTAAGCAAAATATAAAAGTTGCACATAAATTGCCAATAAATACAAACATCACAATAGAAAAATTAATCTTAAAAAAAATAAACATAATTGCTATGAAGACATTATAAAAAATGAAAAAGTTTAATGTGCATATATATTTGCAAACAGACACAGTACACTCCAAACAATCAAGATAATTTTACTATCATTATTATATAATGCAGCATACAAGGTTACTGAGGTGTGGTGTTTTTTGTTTCTTTTTAGTCTACTTCTCTTCTGGAGGAATGCTCACCAAATTCACAAACAAGAACTAGTTGGGTGATTTTTTTTTTTTTTTTGGCAGCTGGCTGGTACAAAGATTGAACCCTGGACCTTGCTGTTATTAGTACCATGTTCTAACCAACTGAGCTAACAAGCCAGCAGTTAGGTGATCATTTACTGCTATTTACTGCTTCCTACTACAGGGGAACATCACTTTCTGGTAGATTATTATTTCTAATAAGTATGAATGGTCCTCCTATTTTCCTTTCTTTTGCTTATTTCCTCCAAAGCTCAATTTTGCATACTCTATTTCTCATTAACTGATGATGTTTTTTGAAAAGTGCATTGTCATCATTTTTCATAGTTTCTGCATTCTAGAAAAAAGAAATCATTTAAAATATTCCTTGTGTCTAAAAAAGAAAAATTTCCTAAAGACAGAGATATAATAATTTTGCCTTCTCTCTTAAACTTATTTCAATGATGACTTGGCTCTCCTTTTATAAACAGTCTTCCTTAATAATGATTAATTAGAAAAGGTTGGCTTTACAATCTATGCTGGAAAAAAACCAGAAAGGTAGCCTGCGACATATAATTCCTGGCAAATTACCTTTCCCTTTGGGCACTTGCTACTATACCCATAATCTTGTTAAAAAGTTAAGTAAATTTGCTGTCTTATGTGCATTATAGATTACCCCCAACACAGCCAAAAATTTTGTTTTCAAATTTACAGAATAAATTTGGTGAGCATTTACCTAGATACTTTACTGCATAAAAGCTTTCTGTGGTTCCCTTGGACCAGATTCAGGACAATAAATAATATTATTTATATGAAACTGTCACACTCTTGGAGTTCTAAAATAATTTATCTTTAAAATTTTTAGCCTCATGCTATTTGAAAAATAAAAATCTACAGCACCATCTTCTGAAAAGGCACTTTCTAAGAACAGCCTTGCTTTAAAAAATGATTTAAAAAATTTAATTCAGTGTCTACCCTGAATAACATCTTTGCTTTACTGAGACCCTAACACAGATCCAACATTAGATTTTGGTTACCTCAAACATTGGTTTCAAAAAGGAAGGGAGCCCAGTGGCTGGATAGATGATTTGACAGGATCCTAATTTTGTCAAACTGTTTCTTAGCTGATATATCTCAACTCTCCATATTAAATTTATCATTCTTTAATCTTTAATTCAAATTAAAATCTTAAACTTCCATGCTTTCAGAACAAAAATTCTTGAGTTTTAATCAACATTGTAAAAATCTAAAGCACTACTTTTGGTGGGTAAAGTAAAATAAATTTTAACTAGCAGTACACAATATTAGCACAAGACTTAACCATTATATCTTAGTTAAAAAAAAAATTGTTGACCGACATGGAGAATTATATACTTAAATGTACCGTTTTTAAAAGTAGGAAATAAGTCAAAATATTTTTCCCTTTGTGATATATATAAGTATATAGTGTGCCTATATATATATATATCTCATACACACACATATGCACACACACATACATATCCCCCCTGCCCGAGGACTCAGCTCGGCTTTTGTTAATCACAGTATCATTTCTAACAGTGTCACTAATCAAGAATGTTCTTAGTATAGAGAGAAATTGAAAAAAAATTTTTTTTTTTTTTTGTGAAGAAAATTCTCACTTTCTGATCTCTGTATTGATTTTTATGTATCTATTCTTGGCTTATTTTTTGACTCCTATAGAATCAAAAAAGTACTTTATACGATCAAACGGAAAGGAAATAGGAAAACAAAGACAGATTCTTAATCAGGGTTCTACTGACATCCAGGAAGGCCTCACTTGATGTAATGTCTCCCAACTATTATTTTTGAAGCTTTAAAACATCTGCGAATTCTCAAAAGGAATGAAAAGACTAACACTTCAAAGAGATAAAAAAGCCAAAATAAAGATGCTAGACTAATGGTGTCTTTTTGCAGATGACTAACTCATAAAAGGTAATTTAAGTAGCAAGTTGCTGTTAAGAGCAACCTGTTTCTTCAACAGGAGAACATCTAAGAGGGTGAATTAAGCAAACATTTAACTCAAATTTAACCATACTGAGTGAAAATTATGCAGAGCTACCAGTTAAACTTCTTGGCAAAACATTACTATTGAGTTTAAAATAGGAAGACTATAGAATATTCTGGTTGTATCCAAGTGGCTGGCTTCTTGAATTTCATAAAAATCAGTGCCCTTGGCAAATTTACGTTAGCCTCTGAAAAGACCCACCAACTTCCTTGAATAATGGTTTCTAATTCCTGGTCTGTAATCTATCTAAATACTTCAGATCTATTACTAGCACTTTGAATGCTCACCCTTTTCTTTAACACTGAGATCCTCTGCCAGCCATTTCTACTGGATGGCAACTCAGCTTTGATTTCTCTAGATATACCTTAAATCTGTCTGTCAGGAGGTCTGTCATACTCAAATCCATTATGTAAACATTAAGCAGTGGTGGGTCATAGAGAATCTAGCTTGGAAAACTAGTATAGGTCTTGAGAAGGCTGGGAGTCCCTAAGCTGGAAGGTAGAGACAAATCTTTATCAAATGCCTTCCAAAACACCCTGTACATTTTTACCAGAATGCCTTCTAGACTCTCTTATAGGAAGAGAAATAAATTAACAGGTTATAAAAAGGAATACTTCCATAGAAGAATAGTTTTTCTAAGAAACTTGTTAAAAGGTAGCTATTAAGAAATAGAGAGGGCATCTGTATTTCTGTGAAAATGTGCCAAAAACCAGTACTGAGGAAGTTGAGTTACCTTTTTTCAAACTGTAAAAGTCAAAATCTATACTTCTAAAACAAAGAATGTCCTGATATTAAATTAAAACTAAAATGGCAGCACCTTTTTGTTACCTTGATATTTCATGTCCTTAATCTTATTTAGAAAAAAAAAAAAAAGCATCTAACACTAGCCTTGAATCCTGCTCATCTCCTTATTATTTAGTGCAGTAACTGTCAGACTCTACATAAATAAATATAGCAGCTACAGTATCATAAATGTATGGTCCTCAATGCCAGTAATTTGATACTGTAATATAATCACATGTATCAGCACTTTACATAAACACATTTGCCATCAAGAATATACATTAAACTCCCAACTTTTCTTCACATGAAAATCAATTAAACTAGTTGCTGGGACTGACATTTTAAAGTCACTCTTAAAAGATACATAATAGAAAACAGCAGACCAAAATTCAGTATTCATCATACAGTTAGTGAGCAAGGGCAGGAGCGGAAAGGTTACTGGGAGTTTCATAACGTTTAAATTAAAAAACAAAAACAAAAGCAAAACCCCCAAAAACCAGCCTTTAAAAAAATAAGATTAGAAATGCTACACCAGAAGTGCAATATTACAACAAATTTTGAGAAGTATTTGCCACTTAACTTTTTATCTTAAAATTCTAAGCACAGGTTTCTTGTAATTAAGTTTGATATACCAATTTGTTAGTATGCAAAATAGAAATATACTATACATATTCTTCCAAGTTAATTAATCTTAAACTAGCAATGTTAAATAGTGTAAGAGCACTCTTAAACAAAAAAAATCACTCAAAAGGTAAAGCCTTGCATATTTTTCCTCTTAAAAAAATCCTTTCAAATAGATTTAAGAGCTTCACTCTAGCATATGTGAGACTAAGTAATTGAAAATTAGGTAAAGCAGTAAATAGGGAAAGGGCATATACAGTGGTTCCCTAATGTTTCCCACATGAATCTGTCCAGCTCCTATTGATAAAGGAAGATATTTTATGATGTGAGCAAGCAAAGACCAATCAAGTTTTTACCATCCAGGATATATTATTTTCTTCTCCTGCCCATGTTCCTGACTATATTCAGTGAAATTTCAATGCAAAAAACCAAATATGTTTTATAAGAAGTTTTTTTGGAGGAAATGGGAAAAGGCTGGGAGAAAAAAATGTATATACTATACAAATATCACCTTATGTAAAGTACTGTGAAACAGTGTTGTATCTGCATTTCAGACACTTCAAAATAATAAACATACAAAATACAGTACTTTCTTAGTTTTCTGGCAGAGGGACAGAAGACTTCGTGTCTGTTGGAGGACATGGGCTCAGATTTTAGGCTCAAAATACAGTAAATTGGCAATAATAGTGGATTACAGGTAAGAGAAACTAAAGATCTAAATTAATTATTTTTCTTTTGCAGATGGAATTCTGAAAGGCTAACAACAATGCCTACTGGAAACAATCCGTAGTATCTATGCGCCGAACCAGTGCAAAAAAAAAAAAAAAAAAAGCCAAAATGCAATTTTCATGAGTTACAAAGTGCAAAGCTCTCCTGAATCCAATGCTAATGATAAACTTGGTTTTGACAGCTTTATCGTACTTCTTAATATCTTAAAGTGAAATCAATAAACAAAAGTTTTACAAAACTTCTCCCCACATTTCAGTGATTTAACTCATTTAAAATGATCAAAGTCCTAACTTCCTTTGTCACTATCACCTTAATTTTAAAAGGAAAGTTACACTGGTGATAAATTAACAAAAAATGTTTTAAAAATATCATCTTGCATTTTCCTGATTTATTTTGGCAGATGAAAATGGGTATCTCGTCAGTATGATTCTTTGATAAACATGATCTATTTTCAAAGAATTTAAATATCTTCTAAATCTTAAGATGTTCACTGTCATTTCTTAAATCAAAGTTCAACTTTATTTCTAACATTCAAGATCAGATTCATTTGGACAATTTCACTTCCTTGATTTTCATTATGATTTTTTACGGGTGCATGGGTGGTTCAGTGGTAGAATTCTCATTATGATTTTTGAAAGACATTACTTTAGAACTGAAAATTACAAAACTTTCCTTCTGAAATTAAGGCTGTATTACTTTGCCCTTTTAAAATTATGGAGGTGAATGTTCCTTCCACTGTCCATGGCAAAGAGGTCAAACAGACACAACTTTCCTTTAGAACTGCTTATTGCACTAAAAGATAGCAAAAACAAGTTGTCAGTTCTTAAAATAAACATGATTATATTTTTATAAAAGATGTTACCAATACAGTTCTATATCAAAGCACTATTCTAACAAATATAAAGAAAAGGAAGCTATACTTCAAAACACATACATATATGTTTATATATACACATTTATATATATAAAAATATATATATGAAAATCACATTAAGGTATAAGAGGCAGCAAGTAAACTAGCAAAAAATAAAACAAAACAAAAAAACACCCAAGAACCCCTTCTCTCTCTCCATCCAATTTCAAAGGCCTCAACCCTACAGAGTTCCAATCTTTTAAAATATTTAGCTTTAAGGGATTTCCATGTATAACCCATAGAAATAGAAGGGTTTAGAATACATATCATTTATCAGAAAGAAAGTTACAACTTCTGACAAGGTTTTATATTTATAGCAGCTCCGATAAACTCACTGAAGAAAAAGAATAGTTTAGGTTGCTACTGCTTATGTACACATTGCACAAATGGCAAATGTAAGTTCAGAGCAGGAGCGGACAGACACATACTCTCACAAAAACATATCTATCTATATATAAAATAATTTTGTTTCTTATGAAAGCAATATCAAGAGTTGAGGACTCAGAATTGTGTATGAGATAGGAGACAGGAGTAGGGTGTGCAAAATAAAAGTAGAAATCTTGTTTGCCATGCTTCACATTCAAATGAACCAACGATATGAACATCTGAATGTCACTGGTAGCATCAGGGAAAATAATGTAGGTGATGAAGGCAAGGGAGGTAGAGAGAGAAATGAAGGCGGTGGAGGAGAATAAAAGGGAAAGAAAGTTCCCCAATGGAATGAACTATAAAATATATACACGGACACATATATATCTATTATCAGTCTAGATCCAGATATATATGCATATGAAGTATGCATGTATATGTTTAAAAAATACACAGACACCTTTTACAAGAACATACGAATGCACATTAATTTTTTTGCACACATAATTATGAACAATCACTTTGATTGTTCATGTAGGTGTGTGTTTTTTAAACCATCATTTACTTTTTCTTTACTTTTTTTGCAAAGATAGTTGTGCTGCCAAGCAACTTGAGGTAAAGGCATTAAAAGGGTTAGACTACAAGAAGTGAAAACAAAACAATCGCGATACTTCCTACAGGAGACCGCACAAAAAGCAGTTGGCTGGTTTCATATTGCATAATGGTGCTGTGTTCCTTTATGAAGTAAACAATCTTCCTTGCATCAAAATAAGGATCCGACCCAGGCCCCCACACAGTGTTGGTTTCTGTATGGCTGGAGGCATGCCTACTCAACTGACTCCACTGGAAACATACGTTGTATGTCAATTCGTCTTTCAGATCTTCCTCTTAGAGAATATACTTGGACTTTTTAAGCAAAGTACATTGTGCGTAAGGTATCTTGGTGAATCTGTACAGCCTTGGCAAGAGCTTGTGGATCTCGCCCATTGCTCTGTCCTGAAACGTGACTTCCTTCAGCACTGTAAGAGAAGTGGCAATGAACACAAAAACAAACCTTCTATTCTGATGTAATAATTCTGAAAAATATTACTTGTTGTAGAAAATTTCAAAAATATTAAAAAATAAAGAGTGGTATAATGAAATATGTGCCCATCACCCAGCTTCAATAATTATTAACTCAAGGCCAATTTTGTTTTACTTCTCTCACTTCCCTAAGATTAGTCAGAAACAAATCCCAGACAACATATAATTTTATCTAGATATGTATATGTATCACTTTTATTGTTACCAGTAATCTCTTCCTTGAATTAATTTGATAAAGCAACTAAGTCACTACATCATTCTATTACTAATGAGCATAGACAGCATCTTTCAGTTGACAACCTTCATCAGTCAGTTCTGACTATCATCACTTATAATATGAAATCACTGACTCCTCTAATAGCTTGTGGAACTTTAATTCTAAATGGCAGTACTTTATGGCAAACATAGAGGCACATACTTACATGGAAGTGCTTAAGGAAATCTCCCAAGAAAATCCTAACATGTAGACCATATTTATATTTGGGTAAGAATTTATATTTGTTATGCTTTTATATTACCTGTCATGTTCTTTGTCCACAAGATGATATCTGGCTCTGAATGCCACCAGGTGAGCATAATACGCTGGTGCAGGTATAGACACAGATCGTGTACAGCGTACATAAGTGTGGCAGAGCTGGTAAGTTAGCAATTGAAGTTCATCTGCAGTAAAGCAGTTATCATCCCATAAAACATGATAGTGTGAAGGACGGCTGGTACCCTACAGAGAAGGCAATGGCATATTCTATTGATTTCTAAACTTTCAAATAAATATTCAGTATAGGCTAAGTTATATCAAAAAAATCTTTGTACATTAGTAAAACATATTCTAATTTAATAATCAATTAAAAAATTTAGCTGATTCTGGGTATATACCCAAGGAGTGAAAGCAAGGATTCAAAGAGATGTTTGTACACCTATATTCACAGCAGCATTTTGCACAATAACCACAAGGGGGAAGCAGACCAAGGGTCCATCAATGAATGAACGGATAAACAAAATGTGGTTATGTACAATGGGATATTATTCTGCCTGAAAAAGAAAGAAAACTCTGACAAATACTACAACATGGATGAATCTTGAAGACATTATGCTAAATGAAATAAACTAGTAACAAAAGGACAAATATACGATTCGTTTTTACGAGGTACCTAGAATAGTCAAATTCATACAGACAGAAAGTAGAATGGTGGTTGCCAGGGGATTAGGGGGAGTGAGAATGGGGAGTTAGTGTTGATGGGTACAATGTGTCAGAAAAGATGAAAAAGTTCTGGAGGCAGATAGCACTGATGGTTGCACAACAATGTGAATGTATTTAATGCCACAGAACTTTAGGCTTAAAAATGGTTACAATGGGGCCAACCCCATGGCGCACTGGGGAGAGTGCGGCCCTGGGAGTGCAGTGGCGCTCCCGCCGCGGGTTCGGATCCTATATAGGGATGGCCGGTGCGCTCACTGGCTGAGCGCAGCACGGGCGACACCAAGCCAAGGGTTGCGATCCCCTTACCAGTCACAAAAAAGGACAAAAAAAAAAAATGGTTACAATGGTAAATTAAAGTTATGTATATTTTATCTTACAAACACACACACACACACAAATACACACAAAACCATTTAGTTGAGCTCCTGTGTGTCCATTACTATGTTAAGTACTATGGATTAAAAGAAAAAAAAGTCAACAAAGTCAAGGGTTCTTATCTTCTGGAAACCAATTCAGTAGAGTATAGGAGAAAGTATCACAACTATAAATGTTTATAGCACTAGTGGCCATATATATCCCTATATGAGAATACCAAAGAAAGTAATTGTAGGGGTGAGCTTGAGGTACTTCACCAAGAGGAGAATAAGTGCAATTTGGCCTTTTTGGGGGCAGTCAGGATGAGGGTCTCAGACAGAATCAACAGCCCTAACAAAAGCCAGGGAGCATAACATTTCATGACATTTTTGGCGAGTAACTAATAGACTAGTATGAGCAGAGTGTGGTGCATGAGAGAAAAAAGATAAAGTTGAAAAGTAAGTTTGAAATCAGATTGAATGACATGCTTAGGAATTTGGAATTTCACTTATAGGTGGCAGGGAGAGCAATGCGTATTTTTTTTAACAGGAGAGTTTTTAGGCATGAGGAGATTGGGTTTTACGAAAGCAATATCAGCAATAATATGGAGGAAGGGTTAGAAATCAGAAGAGTCTGGAAGAATGGGGAGCAGTTAAGAGGCTGCTGCATTATTCCTGGTGTGAGATGGTGAAGGCATGAACTCAGGAAGTGGCAGTGGCAGTGGAGAAGGCGAGGAAGATTAGCTCATACTTCAACAAATATCTTTGAATACCATTTGTTAGACAATATGCAAGATTTGGGGGATAAAATCAAAATTATTACTAAATCCTACCTCCTCCAAATTATGTATCTGTAATGCCCATATATTGTACATTCACACATTTGACATTTACTGAACACTCACTATGTACCGTGTTCTGTACCAGGTGCTGACACAGTGATGAGTAAGACACAAATTCCAGTGATGATAGATAGATAATACATAAATAAAACCATTAGAAATTGAGCTATAAAGAGAATTAAAATGTGAAATAGCACAGAAGACTGACTATGTCTGTGGTACTTTAGATTGGGTGATCAAGGAAGCCTATTTCTCTGAGGAAACACGGAAGTGAGCTCTAAATGAGAAGGCTTGTGACATCAGGGGGAAGAGCATTTCAGGGAAGAGCTAGGGCAAAAGCCCTAGCTATATGAAATTCATTCAGTTCTCTCCCATCATTCTAGCTCCAAACACACTTACCTTTTGCCTGGACTATAGGGTAAGGGACTCCTACCTGATTTCCCCCAACACCACTCTCATTCCCCAGTACAATCTGCACTTTAGTAAGAATAAATTAAAACAAAAACAAAAACAACTAATTATGTTAGTGTCCAGCTTTCTATGGCTTCCCATTGCACTTAGAATAAAATCCAAATCCTTACCTTCATCCACCAACGCCTATGTGCTCCAGCCCAACCTACCTCTAACCTATTCTCATGCTGCAATAGCAACCTCTATTTGATTCCTTCAGTGGACAAAAGTTTTTCTACCAATAGGGCCTGTACATGTGCCTCTGACAAGAATTCTCCTCCCCATTCTTGGCTTGGTGAAATTCTACTCATTCCTCAAGATCTAACCTTGAATGTCTTTTCAAGGAAGCTTTTTGTGACCTCCCAAACTAAATCAGGTCCCCACTTAAATCTCTCTACCCTTCACTTTTCCTTTATTGTACTTATCCCAACTTGTAAACATATATTTATGATATAATTCACTTTATATGTCTCCCCTTATAAACCAAAAGAGGAAGGGATTATGTTTATTTGTTCACTCCATATATCCAGCACCAATACCCACTTCTTAGGAAGTATACAATAAATATCTGTTGACTGAAAGAATGAATAGCCTCTGCCTTTTGGGACTTTACAGACTAGTGTGTGTGGGGTGTATGTGGAGAAACAAAAAACACGGTTACAATATTATCTAGTAAGTACAGCAAAGAGGTATGCATAGGGTAATCAGGCAGTGCAGAGGAGGGGCATCTGGGGGAAGGAGTCAAGGCTTCTGGGACGAGTTGACATCTGAGATGAGTCTTAAAGGATGAGCAGGAGTACTTAGGGAGGAATACTTAAGGGAGCAGAATGGGCAAGACAGAGTTACAGGAATTACCTGCAAGTAGTTTAGTATGGCTGCAGTTGTGGTGTGTGTGTGTGTGAGAGAGAGAGTGAGAGAGAGAGAGAGAGAGAGAGAGAGAGAGAGAGAGAGAGAGAGAGAGAGAGAGAGAGAGAGAGAGAGAGAGAGAGAGAGAGAGAGAGAGAGAGAGAGAGAGAGAGAGAGAGAGAGAGAGAGAGAGAGAGAGAGAGAGAGAGAGAGAGAGAGAGAGAGAGAGAGAGAGAGAGAGAGAGAGAGAGAGAGAGAGAGAGAGAGAGAGAGAGAGAGAGAGAGAGAGAGAGAGAGAGAGAGAGAGAGAGAGAGAGAGAGAGAGAGAGAGAGAGAGAGAGAGAGAGAGAGAGAGAGAGAGAGAGAGAGAGAGAGAGAGAGAGAGAGAGAGAGAGAGCGCGCAAGGGAAACTGTCAACTAGAGAAGAGGAAAAAAGAGAGGAAGGGAGGAGGAGGGAAGAGTGGGAGGAAAGAGAGAGAGGATATAGTGGAAGTGACGGACGCGAGTAGGATGTATCAAGAACTGAGTCTATAAGTTGTCTCAAGATGAGACTTTGCCATCAATGGATATGGAGCACTACGTAGAAGTTTTATCTGTTTTAATTCATCTGATGGAAAATACACTAAATGAGGGCACTCAGGATCATTTTATAACTGTACAGGAAAGTAATAAGAGTTGGAACTAAGCAGAGGAGTTGAGGATAAAAAAAGGGATAGGTGTGAGAGTGAGAAGATAGATTCTATAGGGTTTAGTGATTAGATAAGGGTGGTATAGGAGAGGGTGTGGTTAAAAACAACTTCAAGATCTGGAAATGAGGAGAAAAGGCATACCTGTAAAAAGACATTTCAAAGTCATAAATATCATTAAACTCTAAATTTTAAACGGTGGATAGAAGAAGAACCAAATCATGAAAAATCAGAAAGGCAAGATGAGGAGTAAGAACAAGTGTAGTGGAAGCCAGGTGAAAGATGGTTTTGATGAGTTAGTGATACTAGCATCCGATGTTGCAGAGATCAAGGAGCAATTGTGCTACGGCAGAAGGTGGGCCACTATAAATTGAAGAGGAAATAGCAAGTGCAGTTGTTTTTTTCTTAATGTAAGCACTTCATAGAAGCATATATTTATATAGAAAATACATGGATCATACATGTATGGATTTCACAGAGTGAACATACTGATGAAATCAGCACCCAAATCAAGAAATTGAACATTAACCACATCAATGAAGCCTTCTCCAGGTCACTATTCTACCCATGCTGCCCCAATAACCTGACTTTTAATACCATAGATTAGTTCTGCCTGTTTTTGAACTTTATAATAAATGGTATCATAGGTGTATGTAACTTTTGGGTCTGACCTCTTTGGTCTGAAATTGTGTTTGTAAAATTTGTCCATGCTATTACGTCATCCTCACTGTTGTATAATACTCTGTTGTATGAATATACACTATATATCCAATCTACTGATTATGGGCATTTGAATTGTTTGCAGCTTTTGGCTATTATGACTAATGCTACTATGATCATTACATACTATCTTCTGGTGAACACAGATATGCATGTCTGTTGGCTATGCTTGTATACCTTAGAGTGGAAATCCTGGGTCATAAGGTATATGTATACTTAACTTTAGTAGATAATGCCAGAGAGTTTTCAAAAGTGTTTAGATCAATTTACACTCCCACAAGCAGAATATGAGAGTTCCAGTTGCTCTATGTCCTGAATATTTCTATGCCTTTTTAAATTTCAGCCATTCTGGTGGGTATGTTTAGACTATTCTTTTAAGAATAGTTTGGTGGCAAATAGAAGAAAGACATGGGGCAATAACTTAAAGGACAACAGCAGGATCCAGGAACAGTATTTTAAGATTCAGGTAACCATAGGCTAAAAGAATGGAATCAGAAGCTGACTGAATGAAGAGACTGAAGATATAAAAAAAAGGATAACAGGTGAACTAAGGTCATTTTAAGGTAAGCAAGAACTAATACTACAGGTTGACCCTTTGAAAATGGAAGGAAGAAAGTAGGCATGACTGACCATATAATTTCTTGGCGAGGTAAAAGGGGTCATATGCTGACTGTTGGGGCAACAGACCATGGTTAGAGACCCAAGGAAAATGGTAAAGAAAGCTAAAGAAAGAAGGGTGAGAGGATTGTTAAACAACACCGAAAGCTGTCTTTGAAATTTTGGTGATTCATATTAGGAAGTTAATAATTTAGGGCACTGCCCACCCTTCTGCACTGACTCTTCTACAGAGGGCATTTATCTTTTCACATAATTCCCTTTGGTAGGGGGAAGGCGCAGCAGGCGCCATGTCCAGCCACGAAGGTGGCAAGAAGAAGCCCCTGCAACAGCTCAAGAAGCAGGCCAAGGAGATGGACAAGGAAGATAAGGCTTTCAAGCAGAAACAAAAAGAGGAGCAGAAGAAACTAGAGGAACTGAGAGTGAAGGCCACGGGGAAGGGCCCCCTGGCCACAGGTGGAATTAATCTGGCAAAAAGTAAGCTGTTCCTTGTGCCTGAGGCAATGGTGACCCTTGATTCCATTCTTTTTTGAACATCTAGATTCCCTGTCATAACATCTTTTGCCACCTGTAGCTAGAATGAAATGTTGTCGTGGAGCCTGTTACACATTTAAGAATAACCTTATGTAAAAAAAAAGGAAGGAGTCATACACTGGCTCATCGTCTCTTCAATTGTTTTCACTCAGCCATTCCTACCTTAGCTGTGAATTTAAACAGCCCAGAATCCTGAACAACAAAAAAAAAATTCTCTTTGGTAGGTCAGACAAAGGGGTCACATGTTCCTGAAATGTTGTCGTGGAGCCTGTTACACATTTAAGAATAACCTTATGTAAAAAAAAAGGAAGCAGTCATACACTGGCTCATCGTCTCTTCAATTGTTTTCACTCAGCCATTCCTACCTTAGCTGTGAATTTAAACAGCCCAGAATCCTGAACAAAAAAAAAAAAATTCTCTTTGGTAGGTCAGACAAAGGGGTCACATGTTCCACCAGTTAGTATGTTTCTAACGTATGCCATTTGGGATTTTCCTCCTCCTGTCCTGGAATTTTTACTAAGGCCAGGACAACTAAAGTTGCTAAGGACCTTACCTTCTAAAGAGCTACCAACTTTTGGAACCAGCCACTTTCCCTTAAGGGCTCACTGAGAGGTGCTAGTTCAGGACAGTTCTTATCAATATTCTGGTTTTGGCCTCTTCTCACCTCACCCCTATCCTCTCAGTATAGGAAAAGAATGATTGTGGGTTTTGTGAGAATATGAAATTTTATTTGTTAGGTAAGGCACATTCTCTCCCCTGAAGACAAGTAAGGGGGACTCCAAGAGAATCAGTTTTAAAAATGAAGGCCTGTTAGAAGTGGAAACTGTAATCATGTTCTCCAACTGGATGCTTCCTGAGTTCAGAATCCACAGGCCCACTCTGCTAATAGGGCTAGAGTAGTAAGAGTTCTTGGAAGCAGTTTTGGGAGCCTAAAAGAATAAAAGTGAGCAGAGGAGCAGAAGCCATGGGTCCAAGCATGGGATCTCTGATCTAAAGGAGTTGGGGCATACATCACTGATGGAGCCACTGCTGCCCTTGACAGTTCTCAGCTCCATGGTGGCTATGGAGTCAGAAAGAATCAGAATGGACTACATAAGGCCAGTCCTATCTCCCCCACTACTGATGTGCTGGCAGTCATTAATATGATGTTAGAGCCCTAGAAGGAGTAGGAGAAGGAGGTATCTCACAGTCAGGCCATGGTCCCCTCCTTTCCTTGCAGCTTCTGGGACCAAAGCTCTAAGCTGTGCTGGGTAGGTGGAGGGTGGAAGGAAGGAACCGAGCTTTAACTTGATTTGTAAATTTAAGTTTTAAAAACAAATGGGAATTTTACCTAAAATAAAATGAGGAGGGGGAAAGGAATGGAACTGAGCTATAAACACCAATAAGATTAATAACTAAAAGTGTTAAGAAGGTATGGAATTTGGCCAAAATGTTAAAGGATCTGTCACTCATTGGTAAAGTTAAAAGTAGTAATTAGGAAAAATAAACTTTTTATGGCTTGAAATGATTGCGTTTTAAATTTTAGCTGGCAAAAAACAAGACTCCTTTTTTGATCTCAGAGAAGTTTGAAAATTCTAATAAAGCTGGGAAGATGTGTAAAGAACAGTTGTTAGTCCCTGTGAAATATTCCTGTTTATTTGCTGACTAGAGCAGAAGTTTCAAATTGGTGTCCCAAAGAAAAACTGTTCCCTAAAGTTTCTGGTTAAATATATTGGAGAAATATTCCTATCATGAAGATTCATGATGACCATTTGCACATCAATAGTTTCCAAAAGTCCTAGAATAAAAAAATCTGTATAAACAGCATTTCCAAAACTTATTCATACAGAGAATCTTTTTCTCCTCTATGATTTGTGATATTATTACAAAGCCACAGTAGTAGTGTTCCTTAGGAAATATGAGGGAAAACACTAGGTTAAAATATGTACACCAGTGATATAAGTTTTATGCCTGGAAGGTACTATTAACTTTTTTTGCTAATTGACTATTATCACCCATCCTGAAAATATACAACATTGATTGTAAAGAGGAGTAGATAGAAGAATATGAATAAATAAGTGGGACAATAATTTAAAATTATGAGTCTGAAATGTGTTAGTGTATGTGGGACATATAAAGCTATAAGATACATCTGTTTAGTAAGGCGCATCTTGAAATTTCTATTTTAATCAATAGCAAATAACCTAAAATAGTTTGGGCTATATCCTCTCAGATATTCTGGGAATGTGGATTTACTCTTTGCTGCTGGAAAGTTTGGAAGCACCAAATTAAAGTTTATGTTCTACCAAATAAAGCTAACAAATTAATGAAAAGATTTTCTGAAAAGAATAAGACTCAAAATTATTTAACTGAAACTTAAAGCTATAATTCTACAATTAAACTCTTTTACATGCTCAATATCTATCAGTAAATGTCAAAGTTTTCTACGAAGTATTATTATTAAAAAGAGGCATACATCAATAAAAACCAATCAGGTACTTTAAATTTTTTTGAAGTTTTAGGTTAAATTAGGAACCCATTTTAGGGAGATTTATTCTATTAAACTACTTATATTCTGATATGTCCATAAAAATAAACCCCTCTAAAGACAAAAGAAGGAAAGAAATTTATTTACTGAAAGTTTCATTTGATTTCATGTGGAAACAATTTTGAATGCAGAAATTCATATTTCTCTCTCCTTTTACTGAAATTTAAAAAATAACACGTAAGAATGGAAGTTCCCGCATTAAAACATTTCATCCAAAGTGTAGGCTTACCTGTATTCCAGCATGGCTACAGAGATAAAAATCAAACTCATATGGGTGTGTAATGTCTGTATCAACTGTGGTTCCAGCTGGGATATTGCCACTTCTTCCGACCTAGATTTGTTTGGTCAAAGTTTAAACAAACAAGACAAAGGTAAAGAATGTATCTAAAAGCACTTTAAAAAATGCATAAATATACAGGCTGATCCCACCTTGTGTTACTTTCAGCTTGAAATATTACTTAAGCAGCCATTAAGAGCAGACCTTATGCCGGTCCTGATTCCTATTCTTAAATGTTGCTGAAAGTGAGTGCTGATAAACAACAAAGAGTTATTATTTAGTCTCTACTGCTTAGGTGGCAGTTAATACCAATACGGGTGGAAGACATTTAAAACAATTTTTTAAAAGTTAAAAGTGCAGGCCGGCCCAGTGGTGCACTCGGTAGAGTGCGGCGCTTGGGAGTGCAGCGGTGCTCCCGCCGAGGGTTTGGATCCCAAATAGAGACCAGTCTGCTCACTGGTTGAGCGCTGTGCGGGTGCAACACCGAGGGTTGCGATCCCATTGCTGGTCGCAGTACGGGCGCGACACTGAGGGTTGTGATCCCGTTACCGGTCACGAAAAAAAGAGAAAAAGGAAAAAAATAAAATAAATAAAATAAAAATAAAAGTTAAAAGTGCTCCAATGTATGGTACCTATGCACAGTGGGGTACTCTTGAATGTGTAATTTATGAAAATCAGCATTTTCGTAGGGGAACATTATATATTTAGAGAGAAAGAATGTTGACAACAACATCAACAATAGTCACCATTTGTTAACCATTTAAAATATATTATTTCTAAATCCTGATAATAATCCTTCAAGTTTGGTATTATTCCCATTTGTTTCGGGAAACTAAGTCCCAGAAATGTAAAATAATCTGCACATTAGTATATGATAAAGAACAGAAATGGAATTCAAACACTGAAATGACTGCAAAGGCCCTGTTCGTTTTATTTCATACTATCAGTTTCAGTGGGGAGTGCAGCGGTGCTCCCGCCGAGGGTTTGGATCCCAAATAGAGACCAGTCCGCTCACTGGTTGAGCGCTGTGCGGGTGCAACACCGAGGGTTGCGATCCCATTGCTGGTCGCAGTACGGGCACGACACTGAGGGTTGTGATCCCGTTACCGGTCACGAAAAAAAGAGAAAAAGGAAAAAAATAAAATAAATAAAATAAAAATAAAAGTTAAAAGTGCTCCAATGTATGGTACCTATGCACAGTGGGGTACTCTTGAATGTGTAATTTATGAAAATCAGCATTTTCGTAGGGGAACATTATATATTTAGAGAGAAAGAATGTTGACAACAACATCAACAATAGTCACCATTTGTTAACCATTTAAAATATATTATTTCTAAATCCTGATAATAATCCTTCAAGTTTGGTATTATTCCCATTTGTTTCGGGAAACTAAGTCCCAGAAATGTAAAATAATCTGCACATTAGTATATGATAAAGAACAGAAATGGAATTCAAACACTGAAATGACTGCAAAGGCCCTGTTCGTTTTATTTCATACTATCAGTTTCAGTATCTTCTAAGAGAACAGACCATGATTTCTCTAAGTAGATATGATGTGTCTGAAATGATTCAAAATTCCCGAAAATGGAAAGCTTCTAATAAAACACGTGAAAATTCATATTATACCCACCCCCACCTCCTAATGCTCAGCACATTTAACATCATTAACTAAAAATCCAGGTTTACAAGGCTAGCAAATCAGAAACTATTTTGCTGACTTAAACATTATTTCTGCCATGTGAGGGACTGCTATCAGGTAGTGGCTTGAATTATAGCTGTGTGAACCAACCAGCTAGCCTTTATCAAGCACAAAACAAAGAAAACAGTTCATAATCTACTCAATTATGTTTAATCTCAAAAAAAAAATCTCAACTCTAATAAATTAGCAACACTGAATCTCCTAATTACTATGTATAAAAAGTTGTGCTCTATTTAGTGAGGCAGCAGAATACCTGGGTTCACATCCCAGCTCCACCTGTTTCTAGTTGTGTGATCTAGAGCATGGTATTTCACTTCTCTGTACTTCTTTTTCTCATCTAGAATTATAACCCATCTATTATTAGTAGTACTATTTAGAGCAAAGGTGAAAGAAAAGCAAACAAATGAATGAGTGGCACAAGTAAATGTCAGTTGTTCATGACAACTACATCTAACTTAGGTTTTCCTAATCCTACTTTTGAAGAAAACTTTGGTTTTCTAGGTACAGAAATGTACCTAGTAATTTGGGGTCAAAAGTCTTTAAAACCTGGAGGCCATAATAAAATTACTACCTTTATTAGAGAGGTGGTACAGCACAGTGTTAGGAGCACTCTGGAGCCAGACAGCCTGGAATTAAGTCCTGCCTCTATCAATTACTAGCTTTGTAACCTTGGGAGGTTATTTAAGATCTATGTGCCACAGTTTCTTCATGTACAAGATGGGGATGATAATAACTACCTCAGTGTGGTTTGTGAGGATTAAATCAGTTAAATTCGTAAAAAATACTTACAGCAATATCTGCTATTATTATTTCTTCTTCTGTATTACTACCACCATCACCATCACCCTTCAACTAGCTAACCTTCAGGTACTTAGTATGTACCAAAAACTGTTCTAAGTATATTACATATTTTGTTTAATCCTCTCAGCAACTCAAATTAGGTAGATATCCAATCCTGCCATGAAGGAAACAGGCACAGAGACGTGAAGTTGCTTGCCCAAAGGTACACTATGGGTGTATACACCAAAGGCAAGACACTCCTCTCTCCTAGTCCTTCTGACCAAATCCCAATCCCAAGGGGACACTGACACTTGCAACCCTCAGATTTCTCTGCTCCAAGATTTGTAGGATTAAGGCAGATAGGATCAGAGCACTGGAAATAACAGCAAGCCTGCTACTTGCCTATGATGCACACACAGGCGCATTTCCCTAGGTATTTATACCTCCCTTCCCTTCCTAATTGTAAAAATACATATTCACATTATAAAATACAGAAAATAATTCTGTGACTTTTAAAGGAAGCATCGTTTAAAAGTTAGTTTGTATAAATTTCCACTTTAAAAAAAACTATTTCTAAATATATTTTTAAAAAAGAATGTATCTTTTTTTCCTTTACATTTAAGGAAAATATGAAAAGAAAACAATTTTAAAACTATGAGTTTCTTCATAATGGTAAGAAAGTAGAATGGGATTTTGAACATTGGGAATGTTACTAGAAATTCCAAAAATTTAAGAAGTAATAACCTATTTTGATGCTTCTATACTCATAATCTAATTGTGATCTATTACAATACACTGGAAACGCAGCTGTTGGCAAAGGGACCTTGTTAGGTACAACTATGTAGGATAAGTTTGGCTTACAATAGTAATACAACAGATGCAAAATTACCCTTTCTGTCCTATCAGCACAAAATAATCGTGTGTGATGTCTCTTCTGAACTACAATGTAGGTTATTCCAGGTTGATAGTCTTTCTCCAAACTGATGCAGGCTTCTCGAATTGCTAGTAGTTCATAATATAATACCTAGAGAAGAGAAAATGGAAAGATTTAATACAGTTTGCTGTTTTCTTTTATATACTTCAAAGTAAGGTAATAATTTAGACTCAGGATTTCTTAATATCATCACTTTATAGCTAAATAGACGTCTCTATTCCATTTTAACTACTAACAGAGCATGGTCTTAGCAATCATGGCTTACATATATATAATGAACATTTTATAAGGGAAATTCTACTCAAACATCAAATTTTGACTTTAGGAACTCTCAACTTAAGGCTTTTAACTTCAGAACTACACACCATGTCATAAGTACAGTATCTGATTTAACCACAGTCTGATGAGATCCCAGGCAACCAACCTGCCTAAACTGTCCCTCCGAAACGCCATCCCGATAAAAGATGATACGAGTAGGTTTGAACCGAGTTGACTTATAAAACTGAATGAGAAGTTCCCGAACCATGGAGGCCAAGTCCTGGATGATCTCCTGTCGGGGTCTCTGAACTCTTACTGTGGCACAGTATCTGCTTGGATGGGCATCCATACTACCTACAACCTAGGTTAGAAAAAGTAAAGTAAAATAGAAATCAAGATAATTAAAATTACATGGATTTCATTTACACTTGTATTTTACTACAAGCGTGGTGTTTCTCACTGTTTGAGAGTCATCAAACGTAGATAATTCTCAGTGAAGAATAGAATAGAAGACCCGGGACAGGGTTAAAAACTATTTTCCTGTAAGTAGGCTGCACTTTATTTTATTTTTTTATTTTTATTTTTGTCTTTTTCCGTGTCCGGCAACGGATCGCAACCCTCAGTGTTGCCCCCATACCGGACCGGGGACCGGCAACGGGATCGCAACCCTCAGCGTTGCTCCCGCGCCTCGCTCAGCCAGTGAGCGGGAACCAGTCTGTATGTGGGATCCGAACCCTCGGGCGGGAGCGCCGCCGCGCTTCCCAAGCGGCGCACTTATCCAGTGCGCCACCAGGCCGGCCCTAGGCTGCACTTTACATTTAAAGATTAGATTCTAATCGTTGCTGGTAGACTTAAAAATTAGTGAGGCAAGAAAGAGACAAAAAGATGCATAAAAAGAGAATAAAAGAAAAAAAAAAAGACTGATTCAAACTCTTGATTTCTTTTCATATCTCTCATACTTTAGTAACTTTAGCATCATCTTAGAACTGTTATTATTTTATGCTTCATAAATTTTAAAATCAGAATTTTCCTTCTCTTACTGTAATCAATTCCTAGACCAGAAGGCATGAATCTATAGTCAGTCTTTTTTTTTTTTTTGGTGGCTAGCTGGTACTGGGATCCGAACCGGTGACCTTGGTGTTATAGTCAGTCTTACTATGTTGTATTTGTGTTCTGTATCTGGTCCTCAGAGAAGTTAATCTTGGTTTTGAGACTATCTTAATTTTTTCTTTCTGTATCTTGTTTAATATTGTTATGTGTTTGGAGCAGAGGAGACCTCAAAGCATGAACTTACAACATTATTATGATCAGAGCCCAGACTGGTCACTCTACCTCCGTACTTTCTTTCTTCAAAGGTAGTCTATACCAAAATCAAGCTTCAAAAATGGAACTTGATCATTTCTTTCCCTTGAATGGTTTCTCATCACTAAAGAAGAAATGCAAACCACTCTCATGGCACAAAATGCCTCACAAAAGCTTACTAGCTTCACAGTCTTCCCAACAGGTTCAGCATCCTATGGATGCACAATCAGTATGTATTCTGCAAATATTCAAAAATGTGAAAAAATCCAAAATCCAAAACACTTCTTCTGGTCTTAAACATTTCAGATAAGGGATACTCAACCTGTAGTATATCCCAATTCCCTGTATTTCTCTACATTCCCAAAACACACCAGGTCTTTGCAATTTAAATTTTATTTTACCTTGTTATCACTATAGAACCTATTATTCTATGTGGCATTTACTACTTGTTTCTCACACTACCTTTAAGTTCTGGGGAAGAAAAGCCAAACAGCAAAAAGAATCAATTAATTAACTCTACTTACAAGACTTCTGATAACCGAAGAAGAAAGTCGATATTTGGTAGAAATGGATTTGTTAGAAAAAGACAATGACTACTAGAAGTCCCAAAGAATTAAAATATGCTTAAACTTTCTTGAAAAATGACCCTGAAGTAGCAAATCCAAGGTAGTCTTTTGATGTTTTTCTTTATCATTATATCTTCTATAAGAATACTTTTATGAATATCAGAGATGGCTCACCACTACCTCTGGAACACTTGAAATGAAAACTCATACAGAACATTAGGAATACAAAGCAATACAATTTATTAATAGATAAAAATCAATTTTCTTCACTAAGGAAAATAAGTTTGGAATTTTTATGTGAAAACTTTAATAATACTATTATTTGTTAAAATTTAAAATTTATGTAAAGGCTGGCTGGTTTGCTCAGTTGGTTAGAGAGTAGAGCTGTAACACCAAGGTCAAGGGTTGGGACGCCCATGCTGGCCAGCTGCCAAAAAATAAAAATAAAATAAAATAAAATTTATGTAAAGATTATTATAATGGATGACAGAAAAAATATAAGGGGCTGACTGCTTAGCTGACTTGGGAGAGTATGGTGCTGATAATACCAAGGTCAAGGGTTCAGATCCCTGGGCTGGCCAAAAAAAAAGTCTTGCATTTTAATTTCTGAAATTTATCAAGTATGCCTAAAAGATGTTGACATTTTCAAAATGCTCACATTTGTTAAAATCAAGCAATTTTCAAAGTGGGTAAAATATTATTAGGCTTTCTGAAGTTTATAAGAAATACACTTAAGCTGACACAAACTTACAAATATAGAGTTGAGCAAAGACGTAATAGGCAGATGTTAAAAGTAGGAGTGGTAGTATTAAACAAAGAATTCAGGTATGAAATATTAAATTGGATGAAGGTAGAAATTTTATATTGGAAAAAAATGTAATCCATCAAGTTTAAATGTAATGCATCTTTCTATAATGAAGATACTACTGAAATCTATAAATAAGCTCTTTGAACAAGAAAAAGTAACTGAAAATACAGGCTAGCCAGTTAGCTCAGGTGGTTAGAGTGCAATGTCATAACACCAGGTCAAGGGTTTGGATTCCCATACTGGCCTGTTCCCCCCGCCAACCCTCTCCCTGCCAAAAGCAACTGAAAATATACAATCACAGAGTGGGCAAGTAGAAAAATTAAAGTAGTGTACAGAGCACTACGCCAACCCTCCCCCTGCCAAAAGCAACTGAAAATATACAATCACAGAGTGGGCAAGTAGAAAAATTAAAGTAGTGTACAGAGCACTACGCCAACCCTCCCCCTGCCAAAAGCAACTGAAAATATACAATCACAGAGTGGGCAAGTAGAAAAATTAAAGTAGTGTACAGAGCACTACGCCAACCCTCCCCCTGCCAAAAGCAACTGAAAATATACAATCACAGAGTGGGCAAGTAGAAAAATTAAAGTAGTGTACAGAACATTTTGGTAATATAATTAAGAAACTTGATTTAACACTTATATATGCAGCCCCCAAACTAGAGAAATATCATTATCATTCAAACCAGAGAAATATCATTAAAATTCAAAAAGCTGAAACCAAAATGTTGATATTGGTCTAAACTTTAGATATGGTAAACCTGCTTAATGACACTCACAGCAGCAATAGAAGGCTTCTTTCCATCCCCAGCAGGTGGATGAGTGACATCTGCTCCCAAAAATATCACTGGTTGCTGGAACACAGAAGGCCTTAAACACATTTTTTAAAAGGATTAGATAATTCAGTTTTTTCATTATCTTTATCTGTTTGACGTGATTGCAACACAACTGCAAATTAATGATAGCAAAGAGGAAGTCCCACATAGACAGCTTCATAGGTCTGAACTACTGACTGCTTTATCCTCTTAATTCATGAATCCCTAGTCAATGAAGTAAAAACTGTCACAACAGGTATTTCCAATGTCTTATTCAAAGCAGCTTTTTGTCTTAAGCAGTGGTGCGCGTGGTTGCAAAGGACAATTGATGCTACTGTTCTCTGTAACAGGCACAGAATGATAAACCTCATATTAATCCACTTATTTTTTATCAATATTTTAAAATATGAGTATACTTACATTTCAAGCCTATGTATGTTTTCAAGGATAAAAAAGAATCATTAAACTTTTTTTTTTTTCCTTTTTGTCTTTTTTTACTGACCGCGAACGGGATCGCAACCCTCAATGTTGCGACCGTACCGGGGACCGGCAACGGGATCGCAACCCTCGGTGTTGCGCCTGCACCGCGCTCAGCCAGTGAGCGGGAACCGGTCTCCACATGGGATCCGAACCCTCGGCGGGAGCGCCGCCGCACTCCCAAGCGGCGCACTCTCCAGTGCGCCACTGGGCCGGCCCATTAAACTTTAGACTGGAAGGAATTATGGGAGTCTACCACTCCCTCTCCCCTGCCCAAAAGTATAAATTTGAGTAATATGTACTTAATAGTCATAGCGTAGCTAGTATTTCCTTTTACTTTAAAACTGTACCCTTTAAGTTTCAAAGAATTGTCTCTTGGTTCTTAGATATGATAAAATTCTATATTCACCTCATTTATGAATCTTATATTTAAGTGACTGGAAGTAGAGGCAGCATGAAAAACAGAAGAAAAGGGTTTTTGTGTCAAACACACATGGGTCAATCCTTGTTCTAATGCTTATTTGTGGTGCATGCTGGTCAAGACTCTTAAATTCTCTGAGTCCTAGTTGCTTCGACTATTAAAAGGAAACCTGTTGTTCAATTCTCTGAATAATAGCCTTTTCCCCAGCGACATGTATAACCAGCTACTTCCTGTCTGCAGGTCATGATGTCTCCCTGCAGTAGGGTTCATATGGCTTACTTAATTGACTAGCCACATGGTCCTCCACCTGTCCTTTCCTCTCCCTCACATTCTAGGTGAGTGAGTAGCCTCACAAAACCAAGCTGAAGATGACTATCAAATATAGAGAAAATTCTTCAAGCTGGGCTCTCCAATGAGCAATAAATAAAGTTCTCAATACTTTCTGGCTAGGCAAGAGATACTTTGCATAAATGAAAATGGAGGGGTGGGGAAATTTTCTCAAGGGAATCTCTTAACTTTGCCAATTCAAACTATTTTAATTTTCTGTCAAAATGTTTATGTATCTCCCATGGCAGGAATCATTAAAGTTTTCTCTCACACAAATCTTACAGTTTAGATATAGCCATATACAGAAAAATGAAGATATGAAAAATAATGAATATTTTCATAAGGGATTATCTATCTTACCTTTGATGAGGTACAAGAATATTATTGATCCCTCCAAGTTTAACATTTATCTTTAGGCACAAGTTTGAGAGAGTTTGAGGAGATGTTTTTATCACATTCTTGACTTGTACACATTGTGTAGCCATACCCAAAAGTGTATCTCCTACACGTTTCACCTCCGCTATGAAACAAATGCAAATATCTCTAGTCAGAAAAAAAGACCTGAAAATGAATTAAATTACTGAAAATAAAGCTACTGTTTTCCCCTTGAAATACATCATTGTATCACAGGACACTAAAAACTACACCAATGCTAAAATAATGCTGTTAAAATTTAAAGTATACTGCCTTAAAGATTAGTTTAAGTATTTAGTGATATTTCCAGTTGTTCTCTTCTTTGTATAAAAAAAGTATATATTTACCACCATAAACATAGCGTAAACACAATAACTGAAGAACCATAAAGATAAAAATTTACATAATCCCTTGTTATTTTATTGTACCCTCTTCCAGTAATTTTCTCATTTATATTATTTTATTGCACTTATAATCATAGTATACTTACAGCTTTCAATTCAATTCTTTAAACTTTAATTTAAAAAATGCAGAGGTTAGGGCCGGCCCGGTGGCGCACTGGATAGTGCGCCGCTTGGGAAGCGCGGCGGCGCTCCTGCCCGAGGGTTCGGATCCCACAT
>NW_007726217.1:1091239-1092410 GCF_000696425.1 Galeopterus variegatus | reverse complement strand
GGGCAACACTGAGGGTTGCGATCCGTTGCCGGACATGGAAAAAGACAAAAAAAAAAAAAATGCAGAGGTTATTATAGTGTAAAAAATAAAAGGCCTGTATTCCTTTCCCCTTCTCTGCCATTGTAACTACCATAAAGATTTCATTGTATACAATTTCTTATATATAAGATACACGAACACATTTTAAAATCAAAACCGAGAACATACACTATATTATTATGTTTTGGAACTTGTCATTTTCACTTAATAATGTAGTATGGTTCTCAATCTCAATATATAGATTGCCGTTATTATTTATAATAGCAGCACTTATTCTGTTTTCAAATGTCACAATGACCCCTCCACTCAGAAGCAAGCAAGAGAGGACACCTGGGATCCTATGGAGAGAGGAGAGGGCCGCATTCCCCTCTGCCCAGAAGCAGGCAAGAGAGCATGCCTGGGGTCCTAGGTAAGGAGACAAGGGAAGTGCCCCCTGCCAAAAACACTTCTGCATGGGTGGCTTGCCACAGCCACTGCCACAACCATGGTTGCCAGAAAAGCAGCTCAATGCCTCAGCAGCCACAGCCACTGTGCAGGCAGCCCTGCCAGACACTCAACTGCACTGACACAAGGAGAGTCACCAGCAGAGACTGGAAAAATAAAAGGACGTCCCTCTCCTCAAAGCCCACTCCAGAGTAACAGAAGAAGCAACTGCTCTACCAGATGACCAGACATCAACACAGAGATATTAGAAATACAAAAACTCAAGAATATATGACACCACTAAAGGAACAGTGATTCTCAAATACCAAACCCTTTAGAGCAGAAAATCATTGAAATGACTAAAAAGGAATTCTGAGCAACAATCTTAAGGAAACTCACTGAGATATGAGAACTCAGTTAGACACCAAAATGAAATGAGAAAAAAAGTACAGAATATGAAGGAGGAAATTTATAAAGAAGTTAATACCTTAAAAAAGAATGTAGCAGAACTCATGGAACTGAAAGAGTCACTCAATGAAATAAAAAACACAACTGATAGCTTAAGCAGCAGGCTACAACAAGCAGATGAAAGAATTTCTGGGGCCCAGCCCGTGGCTCACTCGGGAGAGTGCGGTGCTGATAACACCGAAGCCCCGGGTTCGGATCCCATATAGGGATGGCCGGTTAGCTCACTGGGTGAGCGTGGTGC
>NW_007726217.1:1089087-1089798 GCF_000696425.1 Galeopterus variegatus | reverse complement strand
CAAAATACTAAAAGAAAAAAACTACCAGCCAAGAATACTATAACCAGCAAGGCTATCCTTCCGAAATGAGGGAAAAATAATGTATTTTCCAAACAAACAAAAGCTGCGGGCTCTCACCACCACATGACCAGCCCTACAAGAAATTCACAAGGAAGTTCTGCATCTGGAATCCGAAAAACAATAATCACTACCACAAATACACAAGAAAGAACAAAACCCACTGGGAGAACAAAAATGCAAATGAGAAAGACTAAATCTTACCACCACAAAAAGCCATAATGACAATATAATAATGCCCCTACTTTGTTTCTGACTTTAGTAATTTCGGTCTTCTTTTCTCTTGGTCAGTCTAGATAAAGAAAGGGGTAACAGGTCCTAAGCAAGTCTGAAATCCAGCAGGGCAGGCATCAAATCCCAAAGCTGGCCAATCATGTACCTTGACTCCATGTTTTGCATCCTATGTATTCTGGGAGGGGGTTGGGCCTCCAAGTCTAGGGCAGCTCTGCTATTATGACTTTCCTGGTCTCGGGCCATGCTTCAGCTGTTGCAGGCTCGTGTTGCACGCTGGTAGCTCCACAATTCTGGGGTCTCCATGGCGGTCCCACTCTCATGGCTCCATTAGGGATGGTGGGATTATCTGCTGCAACTCTTTTTTTTTTTTCCTTTTTGTCTTTTTTTTTTTCATGTCCGGCAACGGATCGCAACCCTCAG
>NW_007726217.1:1086641-1087852 GCF_000696425.1 Galeopterus variegatus | reverse complement strand
ACCTTGGGCAGCAAGCCTGTAGAGGATGCTTTGGGCCTATTCCCCGAAACCATTCCATCTCGCTAGGCCTCTGGGCCTGTGATGGAAGGGACAGCCTCAAAAATCTCTGAAACACCTTTAAAGTCTTTTTTCCCCCCATTCACTAGATAATCCCTTTCTTCTGTACTAATCTCTTTAGCAAATGGTCGCTGGGCTACCCCCTTGCTTCCCTCTCCCAAAGACACCATTTCACTCTTTACATGACCAGGCTGAAAGCTTACTCATTTTTTGCCCTCTGCCTTCTTTTGAGTTATAAATTCTGGCTTTATGTCATCCCTTTTATACCACAACTCAGCATGGGCTGTTGCAAGTAGCCATGAAGCTTCCTGAATGTTTTGCTGCTTAGAAATTTCTTCCACCAAATATTCTGGTTTATAACTCTTAAGTCCCATCTTAAACAAAGTCACAATGGATACAATGCAGCCAAGTTCCTTGCTATGGTATAGCAAGGGTGATCTTCTGTCCAATTCTCAATATGTTCCTCATTTCTATTTGAGACCTCATCAGTATGGCTTTTATTGTCCACATTTCTATCAGCATTCTGGTCACAACCATTTAACCAATCTCTAAGAAGTTCCAAACTTTTCCTTGTCTTTTTGTCTTCTTCTGAGTCCTATGAACTCCTCCAATCCTCACCCATCACCCAGTTCCAAAGCCACTTCCACATTTTCAGATATTGCTTGTAAGCAACACACCACTTTTCGATACCAATTTTCTGTATTTGTCAGGGTTCTCCAGAAAGACAGAACCAATATGATATGTATAAATGTATGAGAGGAGATTTATTGGCTCACAATAGGCCATCTGTAAACTGGATGCTGGCAGTGTGGCTCAGTCCAAGTCCAAAGGCCTCAGAACCAGGGAAACCAATGGTGCCGTTAGTGTAAATTTTGGAACCCAAAAGCTGAAGAATCTTGAGTTTTGATGTCCAGGGACAGGAGAATAGAGTGTATACCAGCTTCAAGGGACAGAAAGAGCGATTGTCCATTTCCTCCATTTTTGATCTCTCTAGGCCCCCCAGAAGATCAGATGGCTCCTGCCAATATTGAGGGCAGATTTTCCCACCTAGTCCACTCAGGCCCACATGCTAATCTCTTCTAGAAACACCCTCATGGACAAACAAAAAGACAACTTAACCAGGTTTTTAAGTATTCCACAATCTAATCAAGTTG
>NW_007726217.1:1083615-1084154 GCF_000696425.1 Galeopterus variegatus | reverse complement strand
GCTGACAACACCAAGCTAAGGGTTGAGATCCCCTTACCGGTCATCTTTAAAAAAAAAAAAGAAATAACCCAGGCAGACCAAAAAAAGGAAAAAAGAATTTTAAAAAATGTAGAAAATCTAAGACAGCTAGCAGACAACCTTAGGCTCACAAACATTTGAATAATGGTGTTCTAGAGGGGGAGCAGAAAAGAAAAGGCATGGAAAACCTATTCACCAAAATAATAACAGAAAATTTCCCAGGTATAGTGAGAGACATGGACCTTCAGATCCAGGAGGCTCAAATACCCCCAAACAGATTCAACCCAAAAAGATCCTCTCTAAGACACATTATAGTCAAACTGGCAAAGCTCAAAGACAAAGAGAATCTTAAAAGAGCAAGAGAAAAGCACCATGTCACCTATAAGGGAGCCCCTATAAGACTAACAGCAGACTTCTCAATAGAAACTCTATAAGCCAGAAGAAAACAGGATGATATACTCAAAATACTAAAAGAAAAAAACTACCAGCCAAGAATACTATAACCAGCAAGGCTATCCTTC
>NW_007726217.1:1082061-1082687 GCF_000696425.1 Galeopterus variegatus | reverse complement strand
GATTGTCCATTTCCTCCATTTTTGATCTCTCTAGGCCCCCCAGAAGATCAGATGGCTCCTGACAATATTGAGGGCAGATTTTCCCACCTAGTCCACTCAGGCCCACATGCTAATCTCTTCTAGAAACACCCTTATGGACAAACAAAAAGACAACTTAACCAGGTTTTTAAGTATTCCACAATCTAATCAAGTTGACAACCAGAATTAACCATCACAAGGTGTAAAACAGACTGTATACTATGTGGAGTACAGTTTCTACTAAACGTATATCGCTTTCGGACCTTCATAAAGTCAAAAAATTAAGTTCAACCACTGTAAGCTGGGGAACCTCTATTTTTGTTTGGTTGTATAACTATATCTTCAGGCTAAATTTCTACAAATGCAAAGGTACTTCAAAGGTTCATGGAAAAACAGAATTAAAAGATAATATGGGGCTCAATGGTTAGCTCAGTTGGTTAGAGTATAGTACTGGTAACACGAAGGTCCAGTGTTCAATCCCTGTATTGGTCAGCTCCCCAAAAAACTGCATAAAAACAACAACAACAAAAAGATAATACAAATCTTTCTGTGAACTTTTTGAAGACCCCTTGTAGAAATGAGGGTTCAGAAGGTATATATATATATTT
>NW_007726217.1:1065214-1080222 GCF_000696425.1 Galeopterus variegatus | reverse complement strand
CCTGTGATGTGCCTGTAATCATGTTTTTGATAAAGTCTCTGTGTCCTGGGGCATCGATAATGGTCACGTAATACTTGCTGGTCTCAAATTTCTACAGGGAGATATCAATGGTGATACCACGCTCACGTTCAGCTTTCAGTTTATCCAAGACCCAGGCATACTTGAAGGAGCCCTTTCCCATCTCAGCAGCCTCCTTCTCAAACTTTTCGATAGTTCTTTTGTTGATCCCACCACATTTGTAGATCAGATGGCCAGTAGTAGTGGACTTGTCCGAATCTACGTGTCCAATGACGACGATGTTAATATGAGTCTTTTCCTTTCCCATTTTGGCTCTGACTTAGCAGTGGTTTTCACAACACCTGTATTCTGGCGGCAAACCCGTTGCGAAAAAGTCAGAAGGTATATATATTTAACATTTTTACAGATACTAACAAACTGCCTTCTGAAAAGATTCATTCACTTATTCAACAAATTTTTAATGAGCACCTAACATACACTAGTTCTGTGCAAAGCTCTGTATATATAATGTTGAGTCAACATAGACATTGTTCCTGCCCTCACAGATCTCATAGTCTACTCAAATAAGCATTAATTAAATAACTGCTCAAATTTAACATTACAACTGTGAAAGCAGCAACATAAAAGAGAGATGCAAGGTGCAAAGACAATAAAAGTGAAAAAATTTAACCTTGTTAGGAAGGTCAGGCAAAGCTTCCCCAAGGAAGGAATGTCTGAACTAAAATTCAAATGAAGAACATGCATTCATTTGGTGAATGGGGAAAGTAGGATACAAGAAGTAACACAGGTAGAAGGAACAGAATGAATAGAGTCCCCTTGGGCAAAGAGCAAGAGGAATCCCCTAGAAAGCCATGGATTCGAACATGCAAACCTTTGGAAGCTCACCTTAAAAATCAATTTTATCAAATGTGTGATGAAAAACAATTGAAGAGGTAATAGGGAAGAAGGTAAAATCAAATTTCTGTTTTTAAAAAATCACTCTGGATTACGGTTATAGCTCCAGCAGGTAAAACACTTGTAAGTCACTCTTCCCATCCTCACAAGAAGAGAAATGCTGAACAAACTGAAAATCAATTACTATTCTTAGATTCATCAGAGAATTGAGGTCACAGTACAAACCACCACCACTAAAACAGGCAAATACAGAGAATAATAGCTGACATCAGCTTGTTGGAGCAGGAGATGAAACTAGTAACTGATAAGAATAATTAAATACAGTAATTAATAAATTGCAGTAGGCTGAGTGTGTAGTAGCTTGAGAATTAAAAACTCCTGAGGGCCCAGTCTTAAAAGAGGCACCCATACTTTCAAGAGTTTTACCAGGAGCCCCACCAGGTTTTTACCTTGAAGATCCAGAGAAAAATCCCCTCATGCTTGAGGCAAGGGACAGGAAAAAGGAAGCATTTTGAAATACTATGCTCAGAGAGGTTTCCTTAATAAAGGCCTGACTTCAAGAGAAATTACTTTACTAGAGCTATATCTGACTGGGGAAGAGCAATTAAACAATTCCGGCCCCCTCTAGCCTTCCTGTCTCACTTAAGGAAAAAGAAAAAGCAAAGAAGCACTTGTGATGGTCACAGCCAGGGATTCACACTAATAATGACCAAAAAACCCCGGGATTTAATCACAAGGTTATAGAACTTGTCTTCTCCCCAACATCCAACCACCACATCAACAGGGCTCCAGTATAGTAACAGTGGATTACAAATCAGAGAGCTACAAGATCAGCTGCTTAGGGAAACCCTATGACAACAGGGGAGGAGGGGGAAAAAAAAGAAAACTGGAGAAAACTGAAGCTTCCGGCACCTACAACTACAGCAAACATTAAACATAGTCCAGCTCTTAGCCAGACTGAATAAAACTTCACACTAAAAGTCTGATTACTTCAGTTTCCGTTACCAGATTCACCATGTCCCACTGTAAACAAAAAATTACAAAGCATACTACAAGGCAAGAAAAAACACAGCCTGAAGAGACAAAGCAGGCATCAGAACCAGACTCAGATATGATACAGATTTTAAAATGATCAGATTGAGAATTTAAAATAACTACAATTAATATAAAGACTAATGGAAAAAGTAGAGAATATATAAGAAGAGACAGGTACTGTAAGCAGAGAGATGAAAACTCGAAAACAGAGTCAAAGGAAATGTTAGAAATCAAAAACACTGCCACAGAAATGAAGAATGCCTTTGATGGGCTCATCACTAAACTGGACACAGCTGAGGAAACAATCAGTGAGCTTGAAGATATGTCAATAGAAGCTTCCCAAACTGAAATGCAAAGAGAAAAAAAAGAATGAAACAAAACCAGAACAGAATATCTAAGAAATGTGGGATAATTACAAAAGGTATAACATAAAATTGTAATACCAGAAGGTGAAGAAAGAGGAAGGGGCAAAAAAATATTTAAAGTAAAAATAGCTGAGAATTTTCCAAAATTAGTGAGATACATCAAACCACACAAACAGTAACCTCGAAGAACATCAAGCAGGATAAAAAAACAAAAAATGTATAGGTAGGCATATCATACTCAAATGGCGAACAAACAAACAAAAAAAACAAAGAGAAAATCTTGAAAAAGCTAGAATAAAAACCATCTTTCTCAGAAAGGAACAAGGGTAAGAATTACATTGGACTCCTCATCAGAAACCATGAAAACAGAGTGTAGTGAAATTAAAGTATTTAAAGAAAAGAACCTACCATCGTAGAATTCTGTATCCAGTCAAATTATGCTCCAAAACTGAAAGAGAACTCAATAAACTAGGAACAGAAGGGTTAGGAACTTCCTCAACATGATAAAGCCCACATATGAAAAACCCAGACCAAACATTATATTCAATGGTGAAAGACCGAAAGCTTTTCCCTAAGATAGCAACGAGACAAGGATATCCACCTTTCACCATTTCTATTCAACATACATAGTTCTGGAAGTTCAAACCAGAGCAATCAGGCAAGAAAAAGAAAGGAAAGGCATCCAAATAGGAAAGGAAGAAGTAAAATGATCTCTACTTGAAAATGACATGATCTGATATGTAGAAAACTCTAAAGAATCCCCCCACACACAAAATTAGTGCTACTAAACAAATTTAGCAAAGCTGAAATATTCAAAATCAACATGCAAAAATCAGTTGTATTTCTATATACTAGCAATAAATAATATGAAAAGGAAATTAACAACATTCCATTTACAAAAGTATCAAAAAGAATAAAAAATTGAGGAATAAATTTAACCAAGGAGGTGTTAAGATTTGTATACTGAAACAACAAAACACTGCTGAAGCAGTTAGAGGAGAATTAAATTAATAGAAAGACATACATATTCATAGATATGAAGAATATTGATAAGATAACAATACTACCCAAAATGATCTACAGATTAAGTGCAATCCCCATCAAAATCTCAACAGCAATTCCTGCAGAAGTAGAAAAACATCCTAAATTTCATATGAACTTCAAGAGATCCTACCTAAATAGCCAAAGTAATCTTGAAAAAGAACAAAGTTGTAGAACTCACAGTTCTTGATTTCCCAACTTACTACAAAGCCATAGTAATCAAAACAGTGTGTTTCTGGCATAAAACAGACATATAGATCAGCGAAATACAATAAAAAGCCCAGATAGAAAACCTTGTATATGTGGTCAATTGGTTTTCAAAATGGTGCTGTGACCATTCAATGGGGAAAAAACAATTGTTTAAACAAACGTTGCTGAGAATACTGGATATCCACATGCAAAAGAATGAAGATGGACCCTTACTATGCACCATACAGAAAAATGAACTCAAAATAGATCAAAGATCTAAACATAAGAATTAAAACCATAAACGTCTTAGATGAAAACAGAGGAAAAGCTTTGTGACATTTGATTTGGCTATGGTTTCTTGGATGTGATACCAAAAGCATTTCATCAAAATTAAAAACTTTTGGGGCTGGCCAGTTAGTTCACTTGATTAAACTGTGTGTTAATAACACCAAGGCCAAGGGTTCAGATTCCTATACAGGCCAGCCACCACCTTCCCCTACCCCCCAATAAAAAGTTAATATGGTAAATTTATGTCATGTGTATTTTACCACACACATACAAAAATAACTTGTTAAAATATAGTTAACTCAGGAACACTCCCAAGAAAACAATACATCAGGAGGAATGAAAACTATGATCAAAATGTGACACCAAATTTGACTTGAGAAGCCATCATCTCTACTAACATGAAACAAATGTAGAGATCCCAGGGCTCAGGAAAAAGAGGGCAAGAATACATCAGGAACTGAAGTACAGGGAGCAGCACTCAGGAAACAAAAATTAAATAAGAAACGGCAAATGATGAAAGGTTTTCCATGAGAAAAACAAATAAGATGAAGGTTAAAAAAGGACTTCTTAAAATAAGAATTCCAGAATAATTTAGCACTTGAAATTACATATCAGACAATTTGATTTATAAGTAAACAAAGAATTATATGGCTAACAAAAAAAGTGAAGGAGAAATAATAAGTTTCTCAGACAAATAGAAATTGAGGTAATTTGTTGCTAGTAGACTTGCCAGGCAAGAAATGTTAAGCAAAGTTTTTCAGAGAGAGGTCAAGAGATACTGATTAGAAACTCAGATCTACATAGGAAAGAAGATCAGAAAAGGAATAAATAAAATAAAATATTTTATTTGCTTATTCTTAATTGAACTAATAGATAACCATATGTTCAAAATAATAATAACAGTAATATATTGGGTAGTTACAGTTTACAGATAAGTGAAATGAATCACACAGCAAGTTATGAGGGACAGAAGGGAGGAATTGGGAATGCTCTGTTATAAGGTGCTGGCACTATCCATGAAGTGGGTACAGTGTTATTTGAAAGTGGACTTAAATTAGTTGTAAATGTGAGCACCACGCTCAGCCAGTGAGCAAACCGGCCATCCCTATATAGGATCCGAACCCGTGGCCTTGGTGTTATCAGTACCGCACTCTACCGAGTGAGCCACGGGCCGGCCTAAATTAGTTGTAAATGTGTACTAAAAACTCTAGGGCAAACACTAAAACATTATTTATTTATTTTTGATGGCTGGCCAGTATGGGGATCTGAACCCTTGACCTCAGTGTTATAAAGCTGCGCCCTAACCAACTGAGCCAACTTGCCAACCCCCTGAAACACTAAAAATTTTAAAAAGTATGATTGACATGCTAAGAGAGAAAAGAGGAGAGAAAATGGAATCATATAAAATGCTCAATTAAAACCAGAAAGAGGAGGAGGGGGACCAGAAAAGATAGAAAAAGAGGGGAAGATAAAAATAAGGCCCAACTATATTCTTTCTACAAGAGACACCCTCTTTAACTATAAAGATACATTAAAAATAAAGCAATGGAGAAAGATATACCATGCTAGTATCAACCAAAAGAAAGCTGGAGTAGCTATATTAATTTCACACAAAGCTAACTTGAAAAGAAGGAAAATTATCAGGGATAAAGATGGGGATTGCTTAATGACAAAGGAGCCAATTTTCCAAAAAGACATACCAATACTTAAAAAGTACACATCTAACAAAATAATGTCAAAATACAGAAGGCAAACATTGATAGAACTGCAAGGTGAAAGAGACATACCTACTATTTTCGTAGAGACTTCAAACACAATTTTATCAGTAATTGACAGATCTGTCTGTTATTGATTTCCAGTTCAATTGACAGTATACTTCCACGATTGTGATCTGAGAGTATACTTGTATAACTTCTATTCTTTTATATTTGTTAGGGTGTGTTTTATGGACCAGAATGTGGTCTATCTTGGTTAATGTTCCATGTGAGCTTGAGCACAATGTATATTCTGCTATTGTTGGATGGAGTATTCTTTTTTTTTTTTTTTCCTTTTTGTCTTTTTTCGTGTCCGGCAATGGATTACAACCCTCAGTGTCGTGCCCGTACTGGACCGGGATGGAGTATTCTTTTTTTTTTTTTTTCCTTTTTGTCTTTTTTCGTGTCCGGCAATGGATTACAACCCTCAGTGTTGTGCCCGTACTGGACCGGGACCGGCAACGGGATCGCAACCCTCGGTGCTGCGCCCGCACCTCGCTCAGCCAGTGAGTGGGAACCGGTCTGTATGTGGGATCCGAACCCTCGGCGGGAGCGCTGCTGCACTCCCAAGCGGCGCACTGTAGCAATGCGCCACCGGGCCGGCCCTGGATGGAGTGTTCTATAAATGTTGGTCAGATTCAGTTGACTGCAGTTCAATTCAACTATATCCCCAAATATTGGGTTATTAAGTAACACAGTTCTATGTAACACATGGGCCAAAGAAGTCTCAAGAGAAATTTAAAGATATTTTGAACTAAATGAAAATAAAATACATCTTACCAAAGACTGGGGATGCAGTAAAAGCAGTGCTTAAAGGGAAATTTATAGCATTAAATGAATATATAAGAAAATAAGAAAGATCTAAAATGAATAATCTCTGTTTCTAGCTCAGGAAAATAAAGAAGAGGAATATAGACCTAAAACAAAAAGGAAAGAAAGATTAATAATCAGAGCAGAAATCAATGAAATTGAAAACAAGAAATCAATAGAGAAAAAGCAATAAGCAATAAAGCCAAAAGCTGGTTCTTTGAAAAGATCAATAAAATTGATAAACCTCTACCCAGACTAACCAGGGAAAAAAAGCAAAGATACAAATTACTCATATCAAAAATGAGAAAAGTGTCATCACTACTGATTCCATCAATATTTAAAGGATAAAAGAATGTTATGAACAATTCTAGACCCACAAATTTGATAACCAGATGAAGTATATCAATTCCTTCAATTCCAAAACTCACACACAAAAAACAGATAATCTGAAAAGGCCTCTATCTATTAAGGAAATTGAATCAATAATTAATAACCTTCCAAAAAAGAAAGCACCAGGCCCAGATGGTTTCACTGGTGAAGAGTACCAAACATTTAAGGAAGAAATGATACCGATTATCTACAATCTCTTTCAGAAAACAGAAGCAGAGAGAGAGAATACTGTCTAACTTATTTTATGAGGCCAGCATTACTCTAACACCAAAACCAGATAAACACACTAAAAGAAAGGAAAACTACAGACTACACAGATGCAAAAATTCTCAACAAAATATTAGCCAATTGAATCCAACAATATATAATAAGAACTATACATCATGACCAAGTGGGATTTATTCCAGGTATTTAAGGGTGGCTCAACATTCAAACATCAATTAATGTAATCCACTGCATTAACAGACTAAAGACGAAAATTCATATGATCTTGTCAATAGGTGCAGAAAAAGCACGTGGCAAACTTTATCATTCACTCAGGATATAAACTCTCAGCAAACTAGGAATAGAGGAGAAATTCTTCAACTTGATAAAAATACAAAGAAAAAGCCCCTACAGAAAACCTACAGCTAACATCATGTTTCATTGTGAAAAACTAGATGCTTTCCCCCTAAGCTCAGGAACAATACACAATGTTCCCTTCCACCACTCCTATTCATCATTGTATTGGAAGTCCTAGCCAATGTAATAAGAAAAGTAAAAGAAAGAAAAATACACAGACTGAGAAAGAAGAAATAAAACTGTCTTTGTTCACAGATGATATGATTGTCTATGCAGAAAATCCCAAAGAACTAAAAGAAAAACCTCCTGGAACTAATAAATGAGTACTATAAAATGATAGTAAACAAGATAGCATGATGTTGGTGAAAGAATAGACACACAGGCCAAGAGAACAAACTAGAGAGCCTGGAAACAGACCCACATAAATATAGTCAGTTGATCTTTGGCAAAGTTTTATTTATTTTCTATTTTTATTTTTATTTTTATTTTTTTTAAAGATGACCGGTAAGGGGATCTCAACCCTTGGCTTGGTGTTGTCAGCACCACGCTCAGCCAGTGAGCAAACCGGCCATCCCTATATAGGATCCGAACCCGTGGCCTTGGTGTTATCAGCACCGCACTCTACCGAGTGAGCCACAGGCCGGCCCTATTGGAGGTAGTTCTAAAGCATGGGAAATAAAATGGTTGCAGGGAGCTAAATAACTTTTTCCCCCAAAGAGTCTTGAATATCAGCTTTCTCTGAAGCTACTATACTAGGTTCATGCTACATCTGGTTGACACTCTATGCCTCATTTGTTCCAATTAGCGAAATTCAGGTGCATAAGCACCCATCCCTTAAGGACGTTTTTTGCCTTTTCCCTTTTCTGAATGTATTTAACCACTGTTCTAAGGGCTAACAATTTTTGTTCTATGTTTCTTTTCAAAGGATTCTCTTATTAGTAACTTGTTGCGTCTCATACAAACCATGCGGCTCTTTGGCAAAGTTTTAATTCAGTGGACAAAGGATAGTTTTTTCAACAAATGATGCTGGAACTACTGGACATCAACATGCAAAATAAATAATTTAGATACAGACCTCACATCTCATAAAAATTAACTCAAAATGGACTATAAACTAAAATATAAAAATAAGAAGTATAGGGCCGGCCCGGTGGCGCACTGGATAGTGCGCCGCTTGGGGAGCGCAGCGGCGCTCCCGTCCGAGGGTTCGGATCCCACATACAGACCGGCTCCCGCTCACTGAAAAAAATAAGAACTATAAAACTTCTAGAAGATAACATAGGAGGAAACTTAGGTAACCTTGGATTTGGAAATAACTTTTTAGCTACAACATGAAAACCATGATCTATGAAAAAAAATTGATAAGTTGGACTTTATTAAAACTAAAAAACTTCTAAAGAAAAAGAAAAAAATCAAAAACTTCTGTTTTATGAAAAACACTGTTAAGAGAATGAAAAGGCAAGTCACAGACTAGAAAAAAAATTTCCAAAATACATATCTGGGGCCGGCCCGGTGGAGCACTGCTACAGTGTGCCGCTTGGGAGCGCGGCGGCCCTCCTGCCGAGGGTTCGGATCCCACGTACAGACCGGCCGCTCACTGGCTGAGTGAGGTGCGGGAGCAACTCTGAGGGTTGCGATCCGTTGCCGGTCACGAAAAAAGACAAAAAGGAAAAAAAAATACATATCTGATAAAGAACTTGTATCCAAAATACACAAAAAACACTTAAAACAACAAGAAAACAAACACCCCAATTAAAAAATGGGCAGAAGATCGCAACAGACATTTCATTAAAGAAGATATATAGATAGCAACTAAGTGTATGAAAATATGCTCAACAATATGTGTCATTAGGGAATTTCAAAATAAAACAATGAGATACCACTACAAACCTATTAGAATGGCTAACATCAAAAAAACTGATAATGCAAGTGCTGAAGAGGATGCAGAGAAACAGGAACGGTTATTCACTGTTGGTGGGAACGCAAAATGGTATGGCCACTTTGTAAGACAATTTAATTTGGCAGCCTCGTCACACAAAATAGCAATTGTGCTCCTAGTAATTTACCCAATTGAATTGAAAACTTATGTCCATACAAAAACCCACATGAATAATTAAAGAACCTTTATTTATAATGCCCAAAACTGGAAGCAACCAAAATGTTGCTCAATAGGTGAATGGATAAACAAACAGCTGTTCATCGATACAGTGGAATGTCATTTAGCAAAGAAAAGAAATGACCTACCAAGCCCTGAGAAGACATGGAGGAACTTTGAACATACAGTACTAAGTGAAAGAAGCCAATCTGAAAAGGCTACATATTATATATAACTCCAACTATATGACATTGTAGAAAAGGCAAACAAAACGTAGAGATATAAAAAGATCAGTGGTTTCAGGGATTTAGGGGGCGGGAGGACAAATGAATAGGTGGTACAGGAGATTTTTAGGGTAGTGAAACTAGTCAGTGTGATACTGTAATACTGGATACATGACAACATATATTTGTCAAAACCCATAAAAGTTTACAACACAAAGAGTGAACCTTAATGTAGACTGTGGACAATACATTAATTATAATGAGTGAATAATGGTTCATTAAATGTACCACACTAAGGGAAGATGTTAATAATAGGGAAAACCACGTACAGGGGAGGGGAGGTATATGGCAATGCTATATTTATCTACTCAATTTTTCTGTGAGTTAAAACTAGTCTAAAAAATAAAGTTAATTCATTTAAAAGAAACCACTCTGGAAGCAGTTTCGAGAATGGACTGGAAGGGACTAAACAGAATGCAGTCAAGAACAACAGTTTGGAGGTTACTGAAATTGGTAAACTTTGCCTCTCATCAGTAGTATATGAGAGTGTATATTTATTCACATTTTTGCCAGCAATTGGTATTATCATTGCTGGTGAAGAATAATTTATTCCAGTTCATATTTCTTTAATGATTAATAAGACTGAGCATTTTTTTTTATAACACAATTGACTATTTGTGTTTCTGTTTTGTGTCCTTTGTCTACTTTTCAGTTGGGTTGTTTGTCCTTTTCTTATTGATTTACACATTCTTTTGAATTTAAAAAATAATAACCTATATTTTATTACAACTTTCACACTATCTTTTGAATTTTATAACTATTATTTTTAATCACTGCATACTATTTCATCAAAATAGTATACTTATTGTTTAAAAACAGTTCTTAGTAATTTTTTGGTATCACAGATGTCATTATAAAAATTATGTGCATAGAGATTTTTCTACAGTATGAATTCTTTCCTTTCAGTAGATTATTGGAATTGGAAATACTGAATTGCAGACTAAGAACACATTCATACTTTTGATGGAAAGAATATCATCAATTTATATGACCATCAGCAACACATTAAAATACTAGAGTCACTACATACTCACAAGTACTAGGTACTACAACACTTAAATACATTTGCTAATTTAGTAGTACAAAATTTTTCCTTTAATTTATTTGTACTTTACTGGTAAAAACAAATATTTTCTCATATTTTTACTTGAGAAATTTTGGTTTATATTCTTTTCTCATTAGTCTAAAAAGACTGGAAGAATTTTCTTCCTTTGTTGACCAATCTGTATGAATATTTTGTCTAATAATAAGCTAATTGTTTATTGTTTCCATTTGCTGCAAATATTTTTCACATTCTATTGGTTTCCTTTTAATTTTAGTGTATTTGTGACATAACAGAAAATTTAATTTTTACGCTGTTAAATCTAACAATTTTCCTTTGTGATTCTTCTATCATTTCTTTTTTTTTTTCTTTTCCTTTTTTGTCTTTTTTTCGTGACCAGCAACTGATCGCAACCCTCAGTGTCGCGCCCGTACTGGACCGGGACCGGCAATGGGATCGCAACCCTTGGTGCTGTGCCTGCCCCTCGCTCACCCAGTGAGCGGGAACCGGTCTGTATGTGGGATCCGAACCCTCGGCGGGAGCGCCGCCGCACTCCCAAGTGGTGCACTGTAGCAGTGCGCCACCGGGCTGGCCCCTATTTTGTGTTTTTTTCAAGATTCAATTATTTATATTTAACTAATTTCACAAAACTTAATTTTATTCACAGTAATAGCTAACATTTACTGAGTGTTTACTATATGATGCTATTCTAGATCCTTTACATATGTAGACTCATTGAATCCTTACAACTACCTATATATGGTTTAGGTACTATTAGTACCCTAATTCCACAGATGAGGAAACTAAGGCTTAGCGTGGTTAAGTAATTCAGACAAATCACACAAATAGTATAACTGAAAATTTTATTTTCAGTAGTATACCTGAATATTGAGCAATACGGTCTGACAACGGAGCCTATGCTCTTTATTTATTTATTATTGAATCATAATTGATTATACATATTTTTGGGATTCAATGTTGACATATGTTGATGAAATCAATATTACTAATATGTATATTGTTACAAATTGTACTTATTCTTTATGCTCCTTGTCCAATCTCTCCCTATCCCCCTTTTCCTCCCCCCTCCCACCACTGATAACCCTAGATTTCTTCTCTCCCTCTGAAAGAGTAATGGTTACTCTGTTGATTTGTTGCCTAGATGATTTGTCCAATGCTAAAAGGTGTGTTCAGATTCCCAAATACTATCATACAGCAGATGCTGCTTCTGTCACTCTGGAATGGGCTTTGTGTAGAGAGACATCCTGTTCTTTTCTTTGGTCTCTGCTGGTGACTCTCCTTGTGTCAATGCACTGCAGTGGCTGGCAGACCATCCATGTGGTGGTTGTGATGTCTAGCCACTTCCGCAGCAGCTGTGCTTACTGTGGTGGCTGTGGTGGGCCACGCACATGGAGGTGATGTTTTTGGCATGCTCCTTGGCGCTGGTGGTGTGCTTGGCTGTGGGCTGGGGATCCGGTCCCTGGATTGATGCCCAAGCCTCTGGGGTGGAGCCCCCAAGGCAGAGCCTGTGCTTTTAACCACTGCTTTTTACTGATACTCAAGTTATCTCAATGCCATTTTTATTAAATAATTCTTCCTTTAACCACCATTTTGCTATGCTTCTTTAGCTACTGAAATTCTTTTCATAGGCTCTCTTCTTGGACTATTTAGTTTGCTGTACTGATTAGTATTAAAGTAACAATAACATGATTTTATTTGCTGTAGCATAAAATACGCTTTAATATTTTAAAGTTTTAGGATATATTTTATCATAAACCTAAAAGGAATATCAAGTACTTGAGGAAAAATGCAGTCTTAAGATATCCTTACCATACACTGGTGTCTTCCCTGGCAGGATGACGATAATGAGCTGTAGACCAGAATATGTGTTCTTGAGATGACGGAACATGGGTTCTACGCTGTCTGCCCCCTGTGCATATTTGCAGAAACATGGCTGGCCCTGGATGGGCATCCCTGCATCCTTGGAAATCTTACGTAGCTGGTCTGTAAAACCCCTAGAAAGAGAAACCACTAAATATAAAACCTTTGCCTAGTCATGAATACCTACAAAGTAGTAAGGGAAAGTTTGTGAAGGGAATGGAGGATGAAGCAAAGATCTATGAGCTCCATATACAAGAGGTTGCCAGACTACTGGTGTTAAGGGCAATGGTGGGTCAGTAATCTATTTTGCAAACTAAGAACATACTATACAGTTATACAGCATTTTGCTTACAAAGGGTGTTAGTAATACTGTGTGCTGGTTAAGAGCTCAGCTCTAGAGTCTGAGATTCGTAAGTTAAATATAAATAATTGAATTGGACTGGAAAGTTCCAATCCCAGTTCTGCTAATTGCTAGCATTGAAATTTTAGGCAAATTATTTCAGATTCCCTTATCTGTAAAATAATTACTTCCCCTATAGGGTTCATGTGAAGATTAAATTAGATAAATCATGTAAAGCACTTAGCACATTGCCCAAGACATGGTAAGAGTTTGATAAATTTTAGCTATTGGACATATTCTAATTTGATCCTGACAAGATTCATAAGAAAGAGGCAGGTCAGGTATTATTCCCATTTTATAGATCAAAAAACAGTTTCAGGTACATTTAAGTATTTGGCAAAGGTCAAATGACTATATAAATGGAAGCACTAGAACTATCACCTAGCCCAGAATTTCTAGTGTTACCTATCTCAGACTAAGGTAGCAGGAAGGATTATGCCCTCAGAAGATAAAAAAATATGAAAACAAAACTTAAATGAAGCAGGCAGCACTGTAATGTATTTTCATCTATACTAAAAAGGAAAACAAAAAACAATTTCATATTTAAAGAAAATTCTGTATTTAGCATAAATGAGTAATGATGTAGGGGCTGAACACTCATTTCAGTTGTTTTAAAAACAAATAATGTCCACTGGCTGGTTAGCTCACTTGGTTAGCGCATGGTGCAAATAACACCAAGGTCAAGGGTTCCATTCCCTGTACTGGCCAGCTGCCAAAAACAAAAACAAAAACAAAAACAAAAACAAAAAAGATAAGGTCCTAAGTCAAGGATGAGAGTGGACTTAGCTCAAAACACTCTGATTCCCTCAGGACAGAGATGAAGTTTATAGGAATTCTCTTATTCTCCTTTTTCTTATTAGTGTTCAAGAAGTATAAAGTTGAATATTTTTACTCAACCTGAATACATAGGCCCAATAATTCTGAGCCATCTATTCAAGCCATGAATAACAAATATAAAATAAAAAGAACAACTCTAAGCTTGATAAACAATTGGAATTGCTTTCTTTGGCCTTTCAAATCAAATAAGATAATCATAGCATTGGAATAAACCATACTTTATGACATTTTACTTGAAAGCAGGGGGATAAAAACTTCAGGGAAAAAATATACTAAGTGATCATTAAGACATACATTTAGAGATCTGGGTCAGTAAAAAGGAATGAACAGCAATAAATAGAAAAAATACTTTTATTTCTCACATGAAGAAGGGAGAGCAAATTACAAATTGACCTGAGGTATGTTGGTCTCTATACCACTCAAAAACTTTTTATTATGGACATATTTTACATGAGCTAAAGTAGAGATTTAAATCAGACAAGAATCACTTTCTTTAGAAAATTAGATTCTAGAAGGCTGATAAGAAATTTACAAAATAATTATAATGCTGTCATATTTTGCACATAAAGTGATAAGCACAAATAGAGAGGATATTGATTGGTAGAGATAGGAAGGAGGCACTTTCAGTAATAGCTGCATGAATGGAAACAGGAAAAAAGGTTAGGGAGACAGAAGGAATAAAATGCTTTAGTTTCTTTGTCCAGAATATGTAAAAAGAGTAATAATAAAGGACTTAAGAGACAGGTAAAAAATATTAAGTGTCATACTGACTTTGAATGTCATTCTTTGTCAAAGAGAAGCTTAAAAGTCTGGCGTAGGGATAGTCATAAGTGGAGCTGGTGTTGTTTCATGACAGCACAGTTCCTCAAACAAGAGTGACAGAAGCCCTTGAGACTGCACAAGAGTCCCAAAGAAGAGGAGACAGATAAAGAAGAGGAAAAGAAGGGGCTGGCTGGCTAGCTCAGTTGGTTAGAGCACAGTGTTACAACACCAAGGTCACGGGTTTGGATCCCAGTATCAGCCAGGAGGGAGGGAGGGAGGGAAGGTGGGAGGGAGAGAAAGAAGGAGAGAGAAGGAAGTGGTGATTTTTTCAAGGTCGACTTTCAATGTCCCCCTCGGCTGGG
>NW_007726217.1:1062702-1065035 GCF_000696425.1 Galeopterus variegatus | reverse complement strand
GGGGGGGGGGGGGGGGGGGGGGGGGGGGGGGGGGGGGGGGGGGGGGGGGAGGGAGAGAGAGAGAGAGAGAGAGAGAGAGAAGCCAGAAAAAGTGTGCTGCATATATCTTGAGAAAAATAATGGCTAAGAAGAGACTATTAGAATTGATAAGCATAAAGATATAGGAGATCTTCCGGGAATAAGTTTTAGCAGAGCACTACAATTTCAAGGGAGGAAAGGGAATGGAAGTTTGGAAGCCTGAAAGATTATGACAGGTAAACGGAAAATCGAGATAATTTTAAAAATTTAAAGAGAAGATTGTTGAGCACATACAAATTGAAGGAAAGAATCTGAGGAAGAGGGAAAAAGTAGTGGAGGTGGAGGACAAATTTTAAAGAGTAAGGAAGTAGAAATGAGGAGTTTAACCACTCTTTCAAGAACCTCAATTGAGAAATAAGGATCTTAGTTAATCCTTACCTCGTAGGTAGGTACTATTATCTCTACTTTACAAAGGTGAAAACTAAAGAATAATGAGATTAAATAAATTATCCATGGCAATAAAGCCAGGAAGTGGCAAAAATGGGAATTAAACCCAAACTGCCATCAAAAGACAACATTGAGAAGTGGCTGCTCCGGCCCCTTCACTGTAGGCTTGCCTAGTGGCCCTTTCTACCACACTGGAAGTGACTAGGTGGGCCCCCTCTCTGCAGCACCGCCCCCCCCAACTTCCTGTGAAGCAGTTTAGCAGCTCTGCCCTTGACAGTACAGCTCTCAAACTGCAGAGGAAAGCACAATCTCACAGCTGCCAGCATTGCCACCACCAGCTCCAGAGTACTGCCACTGCTGCTGCCCTTTTCCTAACACAGCAGTCAGTTGTTCCCTGCTGATGCCCAGCCTGGGCACCACCATTCAACCTCACCCAGATCTAGGTGATTCTGCCTAATACCAGGCAGGAAGAAAGAGGAAAGAGGGAAAAGCAAAGATGCAGAAGAAGCTTCTGCCTGCAGGAAAGAGGAAAGAGAAACCCAGACCAGGGTCATCCTCATTTAAGCTGAGGAGCTTCAGTACACTCTAGTGCATCTATCAGGGTCAAGGGACATTAGCCAGGGTGCCAGCAAGTCTGCCCAGGGTCACCCACCTCAGCCAAAGAGCAACGGGGCACTCAGGCACTTCTCCTAAGAACTCAACTCTCCCCCATGTCCTCAAAGACCCAAAACAGTGTCACTCAGATCAGCAAGAAACCACTGAGTGCCACACCGCCTAGGCCATGGAGGCACTTACAGACTACTCTGACATTGAATATAGTCAAAGTAACCATACGGAGATTACACTACTGTATCTACCTGGATCCAAAACTAAAAGACCCTACCCAACAGTCATATAAAACATATGCACAGAAGGAATTCTCTCCTCAAAAGCCACTCCAGAGTAATAGAAGAAGCAACTGTCCACCAGATGACCAGACATCAATGTAGGCATATTAGAAATATGAAAAAACAAGAAAATATGATACCACCAAAGGAATAAAATAATTTTCAAGTACCAGACCCCAAACAGCAGGAAACCTATGAAATGACTGAAAAGGAAACTCAATGTGATACAAGAAGACTATTAGACAATACAACAAAATGAAAAAAACAATCCAGGATATGAACGAGGAAATTTACAAAGAAATAGATGCCTTAAAAAATAATGTAGCAGAATTCCTGGAACTGAAAGATTCATTCAATGAAATAAAAAATACAACTGAGAGCTTAAGAAGCAAGCAGAAGGAAGAATTCCTAATCTCAAAAATAGTCTTTTAAGAATAACCCAGGCAGACAAAAAAGAAGAAAAAAGAATTTTTTTTTTCCTTTTTTGTCTTTTTTTTTACTGACTGGTAACGGGATCGCAACCCTTGGTGTCGCGCCCATACCGGGGACCAGCAACGGGATCGCAACCCTCGGTGTTGCGCCTGCACCACGCTCAGCCAGTGAGTGGGAACTGGTCTCCACATGGGATCCGAACCCTCGGCGGGAGCGCCGCCACACTCCCAAGGGGCGCACTCTCCAGTGCGCCACTGGGCCGGCCCAAAAAAAGAATTTAAAAAATGAAGTAAAGGGGCCAGCCCGGTGGCGCACTGGATAGTGCGCCGCTTGGGAAGTGCGGTGGCGCTCCCGTCCGAGGGGTCGGATCCCATGTGGAGACCGGTTCCCACTCACTGGCTGAGCGTGGTGCAGGCGCAACACCGAGGGTTGCGATCCCGTTGCTGGTCCCCGGTATGGGCGCGACACCAAGGGTTGCGATCCCGTTACCAGTCAGTAAAAAAAAAGACAAAAAAGGAAAAAAAAAAAAAAAAAAAAAAAAAAAAAAAA
>NW_007726217.1:1003019-1062521 GCF_000696425.1 Galeopterus variegatus | reverse complement strand
AAAAACGGAAAAAAGGAAAAAAAAAAAAAAAAAAAAAAAAAAAAAAAATGAAGTAAATCTATGAGAGCTATCAGACAACCTTAAGTGCACAAACACCTGAATCATGGGTGCTCTAGAAGGGGAAGAGAAAGAAAAAGGCACTGAAAACCTATTCAACAAAATAATAGTAGAAAACTTCCCATGTATTGGGAGAGATACAGACTTCCTGATCCAAGAAGCTCAAAGATCCCCAAACAGATTCAATACAAAAAGGTCCTCTCTGAGACACGTTGTATTCAAACTGTCAAAAGTCAAAGACAAAGACAGAATCCTAACAATAGCATGAGAAAAGTGTCAAGTCACCTGTAAGGGAGCCCCCATCACACTAACAGCAGATTTCTCAGCAGAAGCCTTACAGCCAGAAAGAATGGAATGATAAAAAAAAAAAACCTTGCCAGCCAAGAATACTATACCCAGCAAAGGCTATCCTTCAGAAATGATAGAGAAATAGTGTATTTCCCAGACAAACAAAAGACAATGCTGCTGCTGCTACACCACATAAGCTAGTTCATTAGGATGTTTAGAAGAATGAATTAATGACTTTACAATGACTAACAAAGTCAGGAATCTTCATCAAACCATTGTGAAGAAACATTTCTAAAGGTTCAGTGATTAAATATACTCCATATTGGGCCGACCCTGTGGCGCACTTGGGAGAGTGCGGTGCTGGGAGCGCAGCGACACTCCCACTGCAGGTTCGGATCCTATATAGGAATGGCCGGTGCGCTCACTGGCTGAGCGTGGTGCAAGCGACACCACACCAAGGGTTGTGATCCCCTTACCGGTCACGAAAAAGACAAAAAATATATATATATATACTCCATATGGAGACAACATTTATCAGAACACTAGGTAATTTGAAATCTAAACACAAAAAGATCCCAAAGACAAAGTAATAACATTCCTTACTTCAATATTTCTTCTCTGCATTGCCTCTGTGTGGCAAAACAAGCTATAGCCCACATTTTGATTTCAACTCCTGTGTGGAATTGTTTCCCACGCATGTCCCACACTCCATGGCTTGGTGTTGCTACTGTCCTATTCTACAGGAAAAGGAAAAAGAAATAACATGGCAAAAAAGAACAGAAATTTAATATACAGTTTATTTTAATGAGCTGAAAATAGGCATTTAGAATTGATATATTTTTGATATTCTGCATGGAATAGGCTGTTCTAAATCAATATTATTTATACTTTCATCTAAAGAACCGCCAAAATTCTACTAAACTCAAGCAAAGATAATCACCTTCAAACAAACAAAAAAATGCTGTTGGAACAATAACACATTTTCTAAATTCCAGACTTAGCTAGGGTGCCCTTCTCTCCACACTTAAGAAACTTTATGTATATGATTTAAAACATCAAGAATTTTTACCCGTCCTCCATATTGGAGCATAGGTGCTGGAAGTACACGTCCAGTTACATGGGCCATCTCATCCCGAACTTTAAATTGAAACTCCTGAACAAATGGATCTGTTTCATAATTTGCACTTCTTACCTAACAACAGAAAACGTTTATAGTTACTCTCAAAATTCTCCCAAATCCTCTATTTTACTCATTAGAGCCCTCTTTTTTTCCTTTACTTATGCCAACAATATATTTTGCAATAGGTGTAATCAATGGGGCCTGAAATATAAAGCAGAGATTCTTAACCTGGGGACCACAAATCGTGAATGAACTGCAGGAAGTCTTTGAACCCCTTGGTAATTTACGCAAAATTTAAATGTATGTATAAGGTTGAATAATAAGAAATTTTAACTATATACTGATGAAAATGGTAATTTTTGGTTTTGGGAGGAAGAAAGAAATACCTCACCCAAAAAAGGTTAAGAACCTCTGATATAGAATCCAGAAACATAGTATTAACATTTTTTTTACCTAGAGTTTGACAGGAAGTATTAAAAATCCTAAGGATTTTTTTTTTTTTTTTTTTTTAAGATGGCCGGTAAGGGGATCTTAACCCTTGACTTGGTGTTGTCAGGACCACGCTCTCCCAAGTGAGCCAACTGGCCATCTCTGTATAGGGATCCAAACCCGTGGCCTTGGTGTTATCAGCACCACACTCTCCCAAGTGAGCCAAGGGCCGGTCCTCTAAGGATTTTTTCTAATTACTTGATTTACAATTTATATAAAATTTACTTCAGTATTTTCAGATAAATAGTGCCATATTATAAAATTTATTTAATGAGGTACACTTGAGACAGATAAGAGAGCTGGTATGAGTCACAGGTTATAATTTTTACATACAATCAAAGATAAAGAATTTATTGTAATTCAGTGTTGGATCTCTTTGCAATTCATGCTTATACCATGCTATAGTAACTTTTTTCAAAACATATGTACTTGCTCTCAGGGTGAAGGTCAAACAAGGTTACAAAAAAGAAGGCAGTGTTCAAGTCTTTGAGTAAAAATCCATCTATAAAAAACTATATAATATGTAAACAGAATCTTCCCACAATAAGCAGGAAAAGTCATTTTCTAAGCTAAGCACTAATGCATCTTTTTCTTCAAGCATAATTCCATTCATTTCTGGTGTGTTTCACTGTATCTCTACAGTAAGAACAACAACTACTACTTTACCAAGACTTGCTGCATGACATGCTTGGTGCTGAGTGCTTAGTAATTAATTTTCACAATTATCTTATGGCTATAAAAGTAGACCTTTTATAATTTTTACTTTCTAGAGGATAAAACTAATACTTAGTAAAGTTAAATGACTTGCTTAAAACCACACAGCTAAGCAAGTAACACACATCCAACAGAATCTCAAACCATGTATGTTCTGATTCTAGAGTTTCTACTCTCAATCACTGTACTAGCCTTCCGGATGCTATAAGTGATATACTAATAGTAACAGTAAGTAAATGAAGGAGCTAGACTTCAAACCTGACGCTATTAGACTCCAAAACCTGTTTTTTTCAATATTATCTTTCTGAACAGTTAAATTGTAATAAATGAGTTAGAACAGCTAGTTATTGAGATATTACAGAGATTGTAAGAGGTGCTAGTCTCAACGGTTTTGGGAAATCTTTCAAAATCTTGTAGTAGAATCAGAGAAAAATCTCGGATGAGAACCAGCCTGTATTTTCCTAATTAAATATCATGCAATGACTTCCATTCATTCTTTACAAAATTAAAGGAAAAAAAGGTCTTTTCTGGCTTACAAAATGAAAGAGTCGTTTCTGCAACTCTTTCCCAATAATCTTTAAAACTGCTTGAAAGTGTTAAATTGTTTTCGGGAATATTCATATTCCCAGACTTTTTTCTCTTTGCTTGAGCAGTTTAAATGGTATTCAAGGAGAGAGTGAGATAAGATCCAGGTGCCCTTTTATTTTTAATTTTGCCTTATTCCATCAGTTTTATAAATTGGTACTGGTAACTCCTTTCTCCCCCTCATTTAGAACAATGAAATAGCACAGAAACCCTACATGGTTGAAGCTGTCCTTTATTTCTTTATTCAGAATGTACAGTTGCCAGTCTGATATTGGTGGTAAGTAAGGATTCCTAGACTGAGTGTTAAGGCTTTCATTACTGCTAGTCATAATACCTTGACTATTCCTCCTTTCCCTGTCCCCTTTTATATGGAGGTTCCAGTTCACTAAATTGAAGCATTAGTTCTGTGAGAATCTGTTCCCTGGATCTAATTAAAGAGTTTAGGGTTAAATTAGAAGGACTTAACCCTTTTCATGTAACCCACTAAGGTTTAGCTACAGAACACCACTGGATTATTTCCATAATCCCTTTTAATCTGACAGTCTATGAAATGGTAATAAGGTGTGAACTGATAAGGAGATGGTTCTATAGTAGCTCATTCTACATGTTTTAAATTCCTATTTCCAGGTTTAAGTACTAACCAATCTGCTAATTTCCTCTTGTCTATCTGGAGCAGATCTTGCTGTTGCCTTGATCATAGTGGAAGTCTGATTGTCTGTTAGCTTCTTGATACATCGTTGCCCAGCCACAATATTACAGACCTACAAGTGGAAAAAAGTTTTGCACTAGATGTATTAAATGTACATATCTTTTTGTTTTTAGCTCTCAATTAGTGCAAATTACACGTGAAATAAAAGTTTTAAATTTACTCCATTAAACTGCTTCTTTTTAATATCATGTTAAGTAAAAAAGTAGTAAATAAAACTGTTTTGCAGCATGATTATAATTAGGTAAAATGTACATAGGATAAAAACACTGAAAGAAGTATACCAAAATGCTAACATAGCTACATTAGAGTGGCAGGAATATGGATGAACTTCCCTCATATTATTTCATTACAGAAAATTAAGAATAAATTAAATCTCAAAAAACAGTTCAAATTCCAAAATAAATGTGAGAATATGAGGTAAATTACAGGTGATAAAAGACCCCAAAAGAATAATAAACAAGAGGATATTACTTAGCAGCATAAAGACATTACTTCTAATGGCAGGTAGGTATGTTTCTGCTCCTGCCCCACTTGTAGACAGGGAAGGTGTGGGTACTTCAGCTGAAGAGTATACTTCTCTCTGAAATACTGCGCTACTGTTCTCTCCACAGTTTGTCCATTTTCTAACTGTAAAGGAAAGCTGAAAAAAAGTACACATGAACAACTCTTATCCCATTATGAGCCAGCAAGACTGCCAACCCACTACCTACAGCAAGCCTCCTCACATCATCGCTGCTCTGACAAACACCAGCTTTTCTTACGTTTGATGACTGGCAGGCCTTCTTGTTACATTACAAACACGGTATTTCCGTCTCATTGTTCCACAATGAGTCACTTCAACCTTCAGACCTGTTCCCAACAAGAAAAATACTGGTTAAGAACTGTCACATATAAAATATTTATACTTATAAAGCCTGTTCACTACTATAAAAACTCACTTCTGGACAGAAAATCTGTGATACAGGCAATGTGATATTAACAAAGGACTTAATATATAACTTTGCTAATAATGGTTATAATCATGATAGACCTAACACTAAACCTTTTCCCTACCCTATCAACCTCCACACATTAAAAACATGAGGGTACTTCAAAAAGTTGGTGGAAAAATAGAATTAAAAGATAATGTGAATCTTTCCATGAACTTTTAGAAGTACCCTTATAGAATCATAAAATTTGCAAAGTCCACAGATCAAGGGACAAAGTCTCCATTAATAAAAAATCCTGTTCATAATAATTCAGGTATTTATGCTGAGAGAGGGGAGGAATGAAAGAGGAGTTGCAGTAATTCTCATAATATTCTATAACCTTCAAAGTATCTGATATTTAAATAGCCCAGTCAACACATACTGACTGAAGATCAGAATTTCATAAAGTTCTAGAAGGAAGCCCTTCAAAGATTTATAAAGCAGGAAGAGAAAAATGCCAGGCCCTTTTAATAGTAGTGGAATGACAATTTTATTGAAGTACAGTATAGTGACACAGCTCTTTTACAATACTGACTATTGTCAGTCAAATCAAATGCAACCAAAATAATTCCTAGAGCAGGTGATCCCTACTTTCTTATGGAGTCACTGACCCCTTCAAGAATCAGATGAAAGCAATAAACTCTCAAAAAAAAAGCACATACACGTAATTTAGCACATGATTTTAGGCATTCCTGAATCCCTGAAGTACACCTCTGGACCCCCTCTTCTAGAAAGAGAAGAAATGGGCTTTAAACTATCAGCTGAGATTCTTTCAGATGAATTTTCTTAAGCAGTGCTGTCAAAGAGAATTCTCTGAGATGATGGAATGTTCTACATCTGTGCTAATACGGTAATCACTAGCAATGTGTTACTGAGTCCATGCAATGTGGTTAGTATGCCTGAAAAAAGGAAATTTTAATTTTACTTAATTTTAACTAATTTAAATTTAAATAGCTACATGTGGCTCCTGGCTATCATATTGGCCAGTGCAGTCTTGGAGTTACCTAGGGAAGAGTTAGACACACAATGTCTACTGGTCACAGATAAACAACTCCAATTCTAAAGTTTGGCCTAGACTCCAAAAGATGAAAATCTAAAAAGGGGTAGATGTAGGACAACTTTTAGTTCCCTGACAGTATTTATGGTTATTACCCTTTGTATTATTTCTCTTTCATATTTGTGATTCCTATACTGCAGTGGTTCTCAACCAAGAGTGATTTTGCCCCTAGGAAACATTTTGTAATGTCTGGAGACATTTTTGATTGTCACAAATGGGGGGAGGGGTGCTACTGGCATCCAGTGGGTAGAGGCCAGAGATACTCCTAAATATCTTACAATTCACAGAACCCCAACAAAGAATTATCCAGCCCAAAATGTCAATAGTGCCAAGGCTGAGAAACCCTGCAACAGTATAACTTATTTTCCTATCTAATTACTAACTACAGTACCAAACACAAAATTCATTCATAGTAAATGTTTTCTTTTGTATATCAGCACAAATTAAGATGTTAAATGGATACAGTGTCCCTGTACCAGAATGGTATGGGCTTTTCTTGAGAAGCACTCCTAATTGAATCAGTGAGTAGTTTTTCATTGTATCTTTATAAAACTAAAATTTCAGATCAATTAGAGAATTTACTATGCCTTTAATGAAGGTACTTCAAAAAGCTTGTTTAGGGGCCGGCCCGGTGGCGCACTGCTACAGTGCGCCGCTTGGGAGTGCAGTGGCGCTCCCGCCGAGGGTTCGGATCCCACATACAGACCGGCCGCTCACTGGCTGAGCGAGGTGCGGGTGCAGCACCAGGGGTTGCGATCCCGTTGCCGGTCCCGGTCCGGTATGGGCGCGACACTGAGGGTTGCGATCCATTGCCGGTCATGAAAAAAGACAAAAAGGAAAAAAAAAAAAAAAAAGCTTGTTTAAAAAATAAAATTAAAAGATAATGTGAATCCTTCCATGAAATTTTGAAGACCCCTCATATTATAATGGAGACTAGAAAATAAAATACTATCAAAGGAAGCCCTTATGAGAAGGAGATAACAAAAACAAGTAAGCAAGATGTAAAAATACTATATTTGGGGGAAAACACAACAGAAAGGTTAAAACAAGATTCTGTTATTTGCATCACTTAGCAATTTGTTTTCAAGTCTTCCTCCTGAATTAAAAAAATATCAATAAAGTTTTATAAGCCTACAAAATAAGCTTTTAACAAATATATACTGGTACTTTTGTACACATATGGTACTTTTATAACACATTTTCCCCAATATTTTGGCTGGATAAAAAAAACACCTCAAAGTTATTATTAAATATATAGGAAAAAGTTCAATTGGAATAAAATGAATATTATTAAGAAAATCTATTTATTATTAGCATACTTTCTGTCAAAATTTAACAGCTATCATCAAATTCCTCATGCTAGCTAAAAATTAAACCCAAATATACAGCACAGAACACACAACTCTGATTCTCTTGAGTTACCGTAGTAGGAATACATGATGCACTTTAAAATGTACTTTTAAAAAAAGCCTTCTTAACTTTGAATGGAGAAAAAATAATAATCATTTTGTCAATTAGACCCAATCCAGATTTTTCTACCCCAAATCTAGGATCATAGATCATAGGATCATAAGAATTAGATCAAAATCCAAGGGCTAGCAAGAAGTTGAAGTTTTAAAAAATGGACTAGATAAATCTCTGCCCAGGTCCCTCCCCAAACCCTCCATCCAAACAAAAAATGTTTTTGGCTTTAATAAATATTTAACCTATAAACTTAGTTTTACCTTCACTATAACATCAACTTTATAATGCTTTCTAGCCATTTTTTCAGTCATTTCTTTGGGCCCCTGAGCAGCTGAAGTTAAGATCGAGTCCATGCTCTTCGGGTAGCAGTTGAATCCTTGTTCTGTACATCTTGTATTTTCTGTGATAGAGTGGTGATATGAGTTGATTGCATAGTTACCATAAAATAATGTAAGTGACTTCATGATATCAGAGGTGGTAACTAAGCAGCAACTCCACTGCAAACTAAGGCATTTAGATGTTAATGGTAGGTAATGCACTAATCTCCAGACAATGCTAACTGAGCAGTTAATGCAGATTATGAAAGGATAATGGTATGGTTGCAAAACAGTTACATTTAATAGTTTCTTATTTTGGCACTTAAATAACTTGAGTTAAATGGATGCTTATTTTCAAAGTTAGAAGGATTTTCCTTTTAATGTTTCTTACAATGAGTCTCTCTCTCCTGGTTACTAAATGGTAAAGAATGAATGATAACTGGAGCAAAGCAGGATATATTCAGCTATTCTAATTGATTTGGGAAACTGAAAGACGTTCAGTGAACAAACTTGAATATTTCATTCAAACCATAAGCTGAAAATTATCTGCAACAAATAGGTAAAAATCTTAAAATAAAAACAAAATAATTATGTCTGGCTATTTAAGATCTAATATTTAATATAAGTGGAATTTATACTACTCATTCTGATTAGAGAATGTTTAATTTCTCTTCATGTCTAAATAATAAACTAAATACAGTGGAGTCACATCTTACATGAGGATTAAATTCTAAAGTCATGAGCAAGGTAAGAATTGTACATAATCAGAATTACTTTAAAATTCCCTTAAATTGCTGATAATGTACAGTATATGTGAGTTCGGACACAAAACTGCATATGTATATTTAAATGTATCTAGAAATGTACATATATAAAAAGAGTAAATATATATCTAAAATATAAATTTGAGAAGACTATTAAAATTATTTTTCTTTTCTTTCTGGCAAGCCATGTAGAGACATGAATTTATGAGAGGTAGATGTACATACAATGCAACACTACTATACAAATTTTAACTATTAAGTAAAACAGGCAAAATTGATGGTCAACTCTATAATGTATATTAAATAATTAAATTACAATTCTTGAACAATGCCTGAAACAGGCTAGGCCCATATTCATAATTTTCAAAGAAATAAAATAAATAAACCTAATATCATTTCAGATAAGTAAGGAAGTCATATTAGAATATGTTCAATGAATGATTTTAATTCTAAAGTAACATACTTTTGGAATAAGCTGCCTACTTTTAACAGTATTATAGAAGCATTTTCCCATGAGACACTCTTATCCCTTCAGCTAGTATGGGAAAGTACTAAGAAAAAATTAGCTGGTAACAATACTAATTCCGTTACTTAACATTTCTTTCATTAAAACACTACCTGAGATGTTACCATAATGAATTTAAAGTAACATTTTAAAATTGATGTATATTTTTATAGGTGATGTTACATGAATAGATTTTAATTATAAAAAATTTTCAATAAAAGGTTGTTATAACCATGCATTTTATAGTTAAGTCATTCTAAATGTTAATTAATTCACCTTTTATCTCTTTGGTGAATTTTACCCGATGCGAATCAGTCAAAGGTCTTGGTTGTTCATCAATATTATGAATGTCAAGAACTTCACACATGAACTGAATTACAGGTTGTGCTTTGTAGAAGGCAGTGGCAGAAACTAAGAAGAAAAACACAAATAGCACAAATTAATGTTTCCCTAAAAGTTCAGAAGCTTCATCATAGGCTCCATGATAATTAACTATCGACAGAGTTAAATGATCCCTATGTATATTTAAGTATACATATATTTCCAAAATTAAGCAGTTTCAACTTGACCTCTGAGACACAAGAATAGAAAGGCCAAAATGCCAGTTTTCATAAACTATCTCTTTCATCATGGGTAACTGAATCATTCCATCCTCTACTACATATTCAGAAAAGTGTTCTGTGTATAAGACAAGGCTTATAGGTGACAAAGAAGGCCAGAACCCCTTGGCAGTTGAGTTTAGGTATTATTTCTTAAACAAGGCCTTCCATGCCTCCCTACACTGTTTATTCTAGTGAGAGCTTTCCCTATTTTGTAACAATTTGAGAAGATAGTGGTATTAAATGTTGTTGGTGCTAATCCAAGCTACAGGTAGTAATATTAAGGGGTATCTGCCCAATGTTATTAAGCTACAGTTGATGGTTTTCTTTTTTTTTTTTTCCTTTTTGTCTTTTTTCGTGACCGGCAATGGATCGCAACCCTCAGTGTCGCGCCCGTACCGGACCGGGACTGGCAACGGGATCGCAACCCACGGTGTTGCTCCCACACCTTGCTCAGCCAGTGAGCGGCCGGTCTGTACATGGGATCCGAACCCTCAGCGGGAGCGCCACCGTGCTTCCCAAGAGGCACACTGTAGCAGTGCGCCACCGGGCCGGCCCCAGTTGATGGTTTTCTAATAGTTAACCAGCATGACTTCTTAGCCTTGGGTTTGGGAATTAGAAGAGCTTCACCAATGGTTAGTAGACTGCCACCACTCATTTCCTAAACACATGCTTACTGATGTGTTCTATAAAGGCACTGGGATCCAATAAAAAGTAAAATCAAAATAGACAATAAGCTACATGATATCCTGTGATTTTCTACTGAAATAAAATGCCCATTTTCTGTTGAATTAAGTGTAAACTTTTTATGTGGTGCTCTTTCTCTATCTCTCTAGTTTAGGATTAAATGTCCTCCATAAAATATCCCTTACCTACTGAAGGATATTTACAATAAAATGCCCATTTTCTGTTGAATTAAGTGTAAACTTTTTATGTGGTGCTCTTTCTCTGTCTCTCTAGTTTAGGATTAAATGTCCTCCATAAAATATCCCTTACCTACTGAAGGATATTTATCAAGGCTTTAACAGTAGTTATCTAAGGATACATGTGGGTGGTGAGGCTACTTTAAGTATTTTTTATTTTCTTTTTAGAATTTTTATCTTTAAATATTCTTTTTTTGGGGTGGCTGGCCCGCATGGGGATCCAAACCCTTGACTTTAGTGTTACCAGCACCACACTCTCCCAAGTGAGCTAACTGGTGAACCATAAATCTTCATTTTTTTTTTTCTGTAGTGAGCAAATATTACTTTTTCTTTTATTGCAGAAATATATGAATAAAGTTTCATCATTAAAAACTCAAAAAATATAGAGATGTGCAGAGTAAAGACCCTCTCCAGTCTCAACCACTTTCCTTTCCAAATATCTTTAAGTAACCATTGTGAGTTAGGTACAGTACATATACATCCTCTCCGTTTAATATGTACTTACACAGATAAAAATGTAGATACAATTTATTAGATGAGATTAGATGATAAATGTTTTATGACTTGTTTTGTTATTTTAAAAATTAGCAATATGTTTTAGAGATCTTTTCACGTCAGTACATTCGCTCTAATGGCTGTACATTATTCTACAGCCATGGGTGCGTGATAATTAAGTGAATATGTACTCCCTTCCCCTCTTAATAAAAAAGAACACAAACAGTAAAACATTAGAAACACTATTCTGGGCCTTGAATTTTTTTTCCTTATATTAATCTATCTTAAATATGTATGTGCTAATACGAAAACATATCATTCTTTTTCATAACAGCTGGAAATACCATTGCATGGATGGACTTCATGTTCCTAATGACGAATAGTTAAGCTGTTGTTGTTTCTTTACTATTACAAACAATATTCCAATGAACATCCATATCTATGTACACGTGTGTGTGTGTACATCCATGAGTACTTCTGTGGGAAAGACTTAAGAGGAATCAAAACTCATTGCTAAACTTCCATCCTAATAAACTTTAGAAACACTTTCAGTTTCTAAATACTTAAAAGACAAAGGGAGACTGTTAAGACTGTAAGACTAGTCTGAACAACGTATTCAAATCCACAGTAGTTTTAAAAATGTATACATTATATTCTTCTACTGCAAAATGTGAGAAAATTGTGTGTAAAAAAAAAAAAGGCTTGCAGGATACATACCAAATTTCAGTTATATATATTCACATTGTTTAAGTTCTTAAGCACATACTGATCTAGGTTAATTTTTTAAAAATAAGTCAAGGATAATAAATATACGATGAACAACATGTTTCTTTTGACTTTCCTTTAATCCTACAGGATCAAATTTTCTTCATTACTATAATACTAGCATTTACAATTAATGTTTCTGAATTACTATAACACTAGCATTTACAATTAATGTTTCACACATAGAGTTCTAAATTACTAAACAAACATGCTAAAATTATTTCTGTTTAATCTTCTTTTACTATTCGTCCTTAACTGCTTATCCCACTACACTCCTAGTCACTTTACTGTTTACCATCATTCTATACAAGAAGGTGGGCATTTGAGATGAAAATTAAATTTAGTAATAAAAAGCTCTTATAAAGGTTGTTTTATAATCAGTGAATGCAGTTTTGCATTGGGAGTGAATTTCAATGATCAAAGATCTGCTTCTTTGTCCCTTGGTTGAATCTTTAATATTTAATAAACCTACATATATATGCATTTTATTCCTTCTTTCTTTTCACAAATTAGCTAATTACTATTTAAAAAGTAATGTTTACATTTAACATATAAAAATATATTAATAAAATATACTATATTAACATATTAAAGAAAATAAGTATACAATCATTTCCATAGATGATGGCCCCAAAAGAGCATGTGATAAAATTCAGCACTACAGCAAATATTCTGACTGTATCATAACTAGAAGGGAACTTCCTTAATCTGATAAGAGTGTATCTACCTTGCTATTTTTAAATAAATAAATAAATAATAAATATGTCATCTATCAAAATTCTATGGTAAATTCAATTTCATTTAATAGGAAGTCCTAGCTGGGAGAGTAAAGCAAATTAAGAAAAATAAAAGGTAAAAAGGTTGGAAAAAGAGAAACAAGATTATTACTATTTACAATCTGTCTATATATTAAAAACCCAATAAAATCTGTGCATGAATTACAGAATAATAGTTCAGCAATGTTACTAGATTTAAGAACAAAATACAAAAATATATTTCGTTCTTATATACTAGCAACCCACTTAAAATGTAATTAAAAAAAAATTCTACTTAAAATCACAACAAAAAACACAAGGCACTTGAGATGAAATCTAAACCAAAGATGTGTAAGATCTATAGAAGTAACAGGTATCTTTATTATTGAAAGATATTACAGAAGACCTAAGTAAATAGAGTAATATACTCTATTCACGTAAAGTATCCCCAAATTAATCTGCAAAATCAAAGCGATTTTAATCAAAATACCAACAGGATGTAACCCCTTCTCTGCATGGAACTTAACAACCTGATACTATAATTAATGAGCAATAAAACAAGAATAGCTAAGACAATTTTTAAGAATAAGGTCTACCCTATCATTCATCAAGATTTGTTATAATGCTATTCAGATCAAGAGACTGTGGGGACAGACACACAGACTAGCAGAATAAACTTGAAAGCCTACCTCATACTAGATATAAAAACAAATTCCTATTCAGAGAACCAAACATGAAAAGGAAACAAACATTTATTGGAAAATGTAGAATATCTTCATGATCTTGGAGGTAAGGAAGAATTTCTTAAACAAGATACAGAAACTACAAACCATAAAAACTATTTAGAAAAAAGACATCATAAACAAAACTTAAAAAATAAAGTTATAGATTGGTTTTTGTTTATGATGTCATGCAATCATTTTTGCTTCTGATGGAAATTTATCCTTTAACTGTTTTTTACTTATTAATTATTGCATATTTATTTTTTAAACCAGATTTTTTCTTTTCATGTGTAGCAGTATTAGAATAATGAAAAAAGGAAAGACTAGAAAAGCAAATAGACTTATCCTAGCCCAATACTCTCTAGCTATGATTTCTATGAGTTTCTATTTATTCACCTGTACAATTAGAAAAATATCTATTTCTCATAGCATTGGGGTGAAGAGTCAATGCAAGGTACCCACTTGTGCCTGGAACATGGTAGGAGCTAGAGCCTTTTCTCATTTTTTAAGAATTGTCTACTCATGTCATTTGCTCATTGATCTACTGAGGTCTTAATTCTAGGGAGAATCATTTTGTCACTGTAAACTAACTCCTTGAAGAGGCTGTATGAAAGAATATCCCATGAAGAAGAGATTAGAATTATTAAGTTTGCTTTTCACGGCGCCAAAACTAAAGATTTCTCCGATAGGACACAGCAGAAAACAACAGACATGAAAAAAAGAAAATAAATATTTGCCAAATTTAAAATAACTAGGATTACATGTACAAAGAGTCCAGATTAAAATGAATTGTGTAAAATAGGGCAGTACATGATGCTAGATCCTAGCAAAAAACGTAACTACAATTACACTTTGATGTTGTACACATACTACTACCTCCTGAGAGGTTACATGGTATGGCTATTACTTGCCTCAATTTTATAGGTTCACTTCCATGGCTATAAAGCTATAAGAACAGAAATTATTAAGATCATTTATTACACAATGACTTTTTATGGTAATAATTAGTGAAAACTTTATCTGCTTTACAGGCCATGTTAAACATCTTTGTATTTCCTACATCACCTAGTAAAATATAGAGTACTCAAAAAAATTCACTAATTGATAAGGGTTTGTTTTTCCTAATTTTTATATAAAATATCACATATTTATTTACTTATTTTTTGGCAGCTGGTTGGTACAGGGATTGAACCCTGGACCTTGGTGTTATTAGCACCACACTCTAACCAACTGAGCTAATCAGCCAAAAATACCACCTATTTAACCAAAGTGCACAAAATATAAAGGTGCCCCTCAACAAGTCATAAATTGAATATTCATGTAACCACCACTCAGGTCAAAAATTAAATATTTCCAGTATCCCAGAGGCCTCTTCCCTATCCCTTTCTCAACCCTAACTTCCCCTCTCTCTTCTAAAGGTAACCCAAATCCTGACTTTTATAGTAACTGCTTCCTTTTTGTTATATATTTACAACATAAATCCTTATTCCTAAATACAAGTTTAGCTATCCTAGTTCTTGAATTTTATATAACTAGAAACGTAAAGCATATAATCTTTTTGAGACTTCCTCTGAAGATTGTTTCTAACTCAACCATATTAATTAAACGTAACTAGTTTCTGCATTTTCATTGCTGCATAACTCTGTTGAAGAAATATACAATTTATCTACTCTAATGTTGGTAACTTTCTTTGGCTACTATGAATATATATGAACATTCTTACATATGTCTTTTTTTTTTTTTGGCAACTGGCCAGTATGGGGATCTGAAACCTTGACCCTGATGTTACAAGGCAGCACTCTAACCAACTAAGCTAAACCACCAGCCCCTTATATGTCTTTTTGATGAATGTAAACACACACAAATTTCTCCACTAGAATATGCTATATCTTGGAATGGAATTGCTGGGTCATGAGAGATGTGTATCTCTTTCTCAGATAATGCCAAACTCTTCCACAGTGGTTTTAACAACTGACCCTCTCACAAGCAGTGTGTAAGACTCGCTGTTATGCTAAACTCCCATCAACTGCTAAGTATGGTTAGGCTTGAATTGTAGCCATCCTGGTAGGTGTGCAGTGGTATCTCATTTTTTAAAAAAACAAATTTGAAATAAACTTACATATAACAAAATACTTTTTAAGTATAAAGTTCAATAATTTTGCCAAATGTATACATCCATGCTATTAGCACCCCATGTAAGAGAGAACATTTCCATCACCCCAGGAGGTGCTTTCCTGCCCCTTTGTAATCAGTTCGTTCCACATCTGCCCTAGGCAACCACTTATAATAATAACCATTCATAATAGATTAACTGGTCCCAGAAATTTGTATAAATAAAATTATACTGTACAGGCCATTTTGTTTAGCTTCTTTTGCACATCTTAATTAGTTGAGATTCACCCAAATTGTTGCATGAATTATATTGTTAATTGTTCTGTATTCCATTGAATGAACACATTACAATTTGTTTCTCCAATCACCTCTTGTTGGCCATTTGGGTTGTTTCCAGTTTCTAGTTATTATGAACATGCAAACATACATACAGAAATACTTGTATGGACATGTTTTCATTTCTCTTGGGTAAAGACCTAAGAATAGAATTGGTGGGTCATATGGCAAGAGAATATTTAACTTTAAAAGAAAATGCTGAACTATTTTTCAAAATGGTTGTACCATTTTACACTCCTACCATTTATAGTTGTTCCACATCCTTGTTAACACTTGGTATTGTCAGTCTTTTAAATTTAGCCAATCTAATGGGTATGAGTGGTATCTCATTGTGGTTATTTGCATCTTCTGGATGACCAATCATGTTTAGCATCTTCTCAAGTGCTTACCAGCCATTCACACATCCTCTTTTGTGAAGCATTTGCTTTTGACCACTTTTTTTCCTGTTGTATTACTGAGTCATGTACTTTTTCACATATTCTGTATACAAATATTTTGTTCAGATATATGTTTGGTAAATGTTTTCTCCCAGCTGTACCTTGTCTTTTCATTTCCCTAATGGTGTTTTTTTTTTTTTTTTTTGTCTTTTTTCGTGTCCTGTGGGGGGATCACATCCCCTGGTGTGGTGTCGCCCACACCGCGCTCAGCCAGTGAGCGCACCGGCCATTCCTATATAGGATCTGAACCCGTGGCGGGAGCGTCGCTGCGCTCCCAGCGCCACACTCTCCCGAGTGTGCCACGGGCTCGGCCCCTTAATGGTGTTTTTTTAGAGGAGAAAACATGCATACTTTCAATCAGTAAAAGAGGAGATTTTGAATGTTCACAACACATGATGTTTGAGGTGGTATGTATGTTGATTGACCTAATTTGATCATTAGAATGTTGTATAGATGTATCAAAATGTCACACAGTACCCCATAAATACGTACAATTAAAAAAATAAAAAGGTGGAATTTCTTATGAGGTTTTTTTAAAAGATGACCTGTAAGAGGATCTTAACCCTTGACTTGGTGTTGTCAGCACCACGTTCTCCCAAGTGAGCTAACCAGCCATCCCTATATAGGGATCCAAACCCGTGGCCTTGGTGTTATCAGCACCACACTCTCCCAAGTGAGCCACAGGCCGGCCCCAAGAGAGGTTTTTAATTTAGATGAGGTTTCCAATTTATTAAGAAATCTTTGCCTACTTCAAGGTCATGAATATTCTTCCTGTTTTCTTTCAGAAATTTCCCAGTTCTAATTTTTATTTTGGCCTGTGATACTTTGAATTAAATTTTGTATATGGTATGAAGTAGGGTTTAATTTTTTTTTCATACAAATACCTAGTTGTTCCTGCAACATTTATTGAAAGACTATCCTATTTCTTACCTTCTATGTACTTAGGTTTAATTTGCTATTCCTTTTTTAGCTTAAGATGGAAACTGTGTGGTAGCCAGTCTCCAAGACGGTCCCTAATGAGTCTTATTCACAGCTTTGTGTAGTGCCCTCCCACACTGAGTGTAACTGATCTGTATAACCAATAGGATATTATGAAAAAGGCAGAATCTAACTCTCAGTGCTAGGTCTTAATGTTATTACAGCTTCTGCCTTGCTCTCTCATGGATTACTTGCTCTGGAGGAAGCAAGCCACAATATCGTGAGTACACTTAACCAGCCTTATGGAGAGAAACACATAGTAGGTAACTGAAGCCTCCAGAATTAAGTTATTACCAATTGAGTAAGTCATCCTGGAAGTGAGTGCCCCAGCTGCCATAAGGCTTTGAGATGACTGCAGGCTCTTGAGAGGCCCTAAACCAGAACCAATCAGCTAAATCACTCTCGAATTCCTGACTAACAGAAACTGTGTGAAATGTTTTTTTGAGTCACTAAGTTTTGGGATAATTTGATATGCAGTGATAGACAACTAATAGAGACGTAAAATAAGACAATAATCCATTCAAACATATATTATGTATCTACTATATATCACAGATTCCTTTATGAGTTGTAATTTAGAGATGAACAAAAGCCCCTACCCTCTAAGAACAGATTCTGGGTTAAGATGGCACATTAACCATGAGCATCTCACTTCATTTCTTCCCTAAACTCCACTATAACTATGGTAAGTAATTAAAAAAAGAAAGACAGACAGACATAAAACCTAGAAGGAGGGGGGGAACAGAACAGAACAGGAAATACATCAAACTTTGGAAAATGAAAAGCAAGCGGGCAAGTTGTAATTGACATAGCAGACCAGAGAAAATGAAATCATAGCTGGGTGTGTTGGGAAAGGTAAGAACCAACTGCATTCGCTCTGAGTCCTCAAAAGACACAAGAATTGGCAGTACAAGGTTCCTCTGAAACTGGTGATAAAAAGATTGGAGTGGTGCTGAAAAATAGAGGACAGCAGTTTGAGAAGCAGGTAGAGTCCTAGATCCCATCTAGCTCCACATTAGTGAACAAGTACTCCTTTTTCATCCTTGCATAAATCTGGAGGTTTATTCTCTGGAAAAGGTAAAACAAAGGCTCTCTGGAAGGAGGATGCCAGGCACAGTTGAGGGCACATGACTGTACCAAAAACATGGGATTAAATGACTGTAAACATACTAAATGCTGAATGCAGCAATTCCCTCTGCGAGAATACTCAACTTCGCATCCAGAATGCAGTCAACCAGACTGTCGCCCTTCAGGAAAGAGTCTGGAAGATTCATCGCTGGGTACCTTGATGCCAAGAAGAGACACCTAAGGATCCTAACACTGTAGATTTCCCAACCTCAGCCCACTGAAATCATCCTATGATTAGCTCAGAGTCAACAAGCCTCATCCACACATTCAGAGCTTCCAGGCAGTGTTTTAGACTCCTACTGAATCATGAATAGATAATCAAAGATACTACGTATCTGAGGAAAGCCTCCGGAATGGAAGACAGGGATCCAAACAAACAAAAAGTAATTTGGGGAAAGCATAAGCATGTGCGGAAAGAACTCCACAACAAATTATGCTCAGAGAGGTAAGAGAGGATAGTGCACCTGTGAAACAAGAACAGTGTGCTATAAAAAATAACATTCAGAAAATAAAAAAGACCTATTGGAAATAGCAACATAATAGCAGAAACAAAAAAGTGAAGAGAGTTGGAAGATGAAATTGAGAAAATTTTCCAGAAAGTAAAGGAAAACAAGGGAAGTAAAAAGACAACAATGTACACTTAAAATGAATGAATTTTATGGTTTGTAAATAACACCTCAGTACAGCTATTTTAAAAATGAAACAATGCTTTCAAATTTCTGAAGGAAAATTACTTCCAACATAGAAACTCAGCTATCATTTAAATTTGTTGATGAAATACATTTTCCAATATGTAAGGTATCAAAAAAACTTGCCTCCTGTGTAGCCCTTTGTCATGAAGCTTCTGAAATAAATTTAAAAAAAAAAAAAAAAGAGAGAGGAAGAAAGGAAACAAGAAATCAATATAGGAAAAAGACAAAAGGAATTCCCCAGGGCAACAGTGAAGTGCAATCTAGGGAGGACAGACAGCTGTGTACCAAATATAAAAGGCATACTCAACCAGACTGAAATGGTGTGAATCAAGAAACAGATTTGATGAAGGCTGTTACTAAGACTCCTGCTGCCATTATACTCTGAGGATTTTCTTTTTTTCTTTTTTTTTGACCGGTAAGGGGATCGCAACCCTTGGCTTGGTGTGGTCTGCACCACTGTTAGCCAGTGAGCACACTGGCTATCCCTATATAGGATCCAAACCTGCGTCCTCGGCGCTACCAGCAGCACACTCTCCCAAGTGAGCCACGGAGTCGGCCCTACTCTGAGGATTTTCTAATGTGAGGAAAGACCACCTGGGCAAGCCTGACCAAGATATATTTAGTTGGCCTTCCTTGACCACGCATTGATAAAGTTCCTGCCTTGCTACCTGAATCAACTCAGAACTCATTCCAATCTAAGAAATGTTCTGCTTTGATCTATTTTTGAGAGGATTAATTTTTTTTTCCTTTTTGTCTTTTTTCGTGACCGGCAACGGATCGCAACCCTCAGTGTCGCGCCCGCACCGGACCGGGACCGGCAACGGAATCGCAACCCCCAGCGCCGCCCCCGCACCCCAGTGAGCGGGAACCGGTCTGTATGTGGGATCCGAACCCTCAGCGGGAGCGCCGCCGCGCTTCCCAAGTGGCGCACTGTAGCAGTGCACCACCGGGCCGGGCCAAAATCAAATTATTTCTTAATCTTAGAGATTTTATATCTGAACTAAAGACAAACACATGAAACAAGCAATGCTAATACTGTGATTAATAAATTACTTACTAGAAATCTGTTTTCCTTACAAAGGAAGCATATGAAGTGTGAACTTCTGACTCTCAAGCAAAAATAAATTACAATCACTAAATTCTAAAACCACTTATATATTCTGACTACTTTTGACTAGGATAGCAAATGTTTTATAGAAAGCTACTTTTTTTTTTTTTTTTTTTTTTTTTTTCTTACTGACCGGTAACGGGATCGCAACCCTCGGTGTCGCGCCCGTACCGGGGACCGGCAACGGGATCGCAACCCTCGGTGTTGCGCCCGCACCGCGCTCAGCCAGTGAGCGGGAACCGGTCTCCACATGGGATCCGAACCCTCGGTGGGAGCGCCGCCGCGCTCCCAAGCAGCGCACTCTCCAGTGTGCCACCGGGCTGGCCCAGAAAGCTACTTTTTAATGAAAAGGACGAGAAAGTAAATAAAAATAAAGTTTTTTTTAACTGTGAGGTCTAAGGTTTGAGATTTGCCTGCCAGGAATCTTCCTTCTTAAGGGATACAGCATAGAGCTGTGAACGTTAAAGGCATAAACTATGAAGTCAGAAGAATTGACCTACACTATCTGAATATAAACTATGAGACCTTTGGCAAGTGACTTTCTGCAACTAATTTTCAGTTGGGGATATAATCTAACTCATATAATTGTGGTGGGGCTTATATGAGATGATTAATATAAAGTGCTTAGCGTTCATTCTATCTGGCACATAGCTAAGTGATAAATAAAAACATCTTAAGGGAGCTACAACTAACAAACATCAGATTGACTGATGCTCTTAAAATGTGTGAATTTCAATAATACAACACAAATTGCAAATGGGTTTGGCCTCAAAGTAGGCTAAACTAAAGAAATAACCTGCATTTCATCAAATCTAAGATGCCATTCATGGTAAGGTACAAAAATATATTTTATGTATTCTTAAAAAAGAAAACTGAAAATTAAACTGTGACAAACTATCAATTATCTCCCAATTTCAGAGATGTTGAAATGTGGAAAAAAAACTTTTGTCTTAGGTTGGTAAAATACAGTAATTACATAGGTGAGAGTTAGGATATTAAATACCAATAAAACAATCATTCTCAAGACAAGTTTAATCACACAATTAGAGAGAACTATATTGCTCTCTTTCTTAGAGTGTTTTTCCACACTGATCACCACCACCAATTTCACCTGGCTCCCTTCTGTTACTTCCTCAGGCAACTCTTCAACCCCTAAGATTAGAATGGATCCCTGTTACATGTTTCCACTGCACTTGGTATTCTCCTTTGTAGCACTTACTATATTGACCAATACCAGTCTTCTCCAGATGATTTCAAGTTCAATAAAGGCTGTTTTGTTTAGTGCAGTATGCAAAATGCAAGGGTTGCAAAATCAAAATCACACCGAGACAAAAAAAGAAACATAAACAAGTAAGGTGGTCAGAACAATATTTCCCCTCATTATTTTCAGAGCAGCATTACATTTTATTTGCATTTAATAAATAACCCTTAGTACATTCATTATGGAAAACAGTATGAAGGTTTCTAAAAAAAATTAAAAATAGAACTACCATATGATACAGCAATCCCACTTCTGGGTATATTTCCAAAGGAAATAAAATCACTATCTCAAAGAGATAGCTGAACTCCCACATTCACTGCAGCATTATTCACAATGGCCAATATATGGAAACACCCTAAGTGTCAATCGATGAATGGATAAAGAAAATGTGATATATACATATATATATGTATATATATATACAAATATATATATATTTGAGGATATTTTTAAAAGTTCAGGGAAAAGTAGAATCAAAAGATAATATATAGGATGGCCGGTTAGCTCAGTTGGGTAGAGCATGGTGTTGATAACACCGAGGTCAAGGGTTTGGGTCCCCTTACCGGCCAGCCAGTTAAAAAAACAGGGTAGAATGCTAGTTACCTAAGGGCTGGGGGTAAGTGGGAAACATGGGGAGATGGTGGTCAAAGGGTACAAACTTGCAGTTATAAGATAAGTTCTGGAGACCTAATGCACAGCATGGTACTATATTTAATAATAATGTATTGTACACTTGAAATTTGCTGAAAGTCGATTTCAAATGTTCTCATCTCATACACACACATAGGGAACTAACTATGTGAGGTGATGAATATGTTAATTAGCTTGATGTGGTAATCATTTCACAATGTATACATATTATCAAAAACCATGTTGTATACCTCAAGCATATACAATTTTTATTTGTCAATCATACCTCAATAAAGGTTGGGAGAAAATAAACTGATTTAGAATTTTAGGCTTTATTTTCATTAAGATACCATAAATCTTTTTTTTTTTTTAAAGATCTCATTATTTGCTTGACAATGGCACAAGTTACACTTTGTTCACACAAATAAACTCATATTTTTCTTGAACTATGCAGCCTTTTTGATCTCTCTATTCTCCCTACACCAGCCAGCCTATTCCATTCCTCTTCCTTCTTTCTTTCTAAAGGGAACCACAATCTTGAGATTGGTGTACACTCATTCCATCTAGGTTTTCACAGTTTTACTGCATTTGTACATACCCAGTATATACTTTCGTTTTATCAGCACCACGCTCTAACCAACTGACCTAACTGGCCAGGTCTATCTTAAATTTATATTTTTGCTGTTTACCCCCCAACACTGTCATTCATTTAACTGTTATGTAGCACACTACAATATTATATAACAATTTATGTACTGTTTATTCACTGCACTACTGATAAGAATTTAAACTGTTTCCAATTTTCAGTTATTACATATATTGCCTCAGGCACATATTATATGTATATTACAAATTGGATGGGTGTGATATAGTACTTAATAGATTTCATGTGCAATTTCCTGATTACTAATGAATTTGAGAATCTTTTCATGTATCTATTAGCTATTTGGTTTCCTCTTTTGAGAACTACCTATTTTTCTATTCATCTGCCCTTATATTTTGTAAAGCACTCGGCTGTATGAGCTGCAGTATTTTACCTTGTTTTATGGTATCTTTTGTACTAAACAAGTTTTAAATTTTGATGTAGTCAAGTTTATCCAAACTTTCCTTTATGTTTTCTACTTTGTATTGTGTTCAGTGTCAGAGATATCCTATTTTCTTCCCTAAAAGAATTTAAAAGGTTTTCTTTTCACATTTAAGATCATAATCCACCTAGAAATAAATTTTGGGTATAATGTGAGGTGGATCTAATTATTTTTTCAAATGGTTAACAACTGTATAAACATGATTTATTAAGTATGCTATTCTTTCCCCTGATTTGAAATGCCATTTCAGACGTTTACACATTTTTGATAAATACACTCATGTGCCTTGTTTCTAGGCTCCCTTTCTGCTTCATTAATTTGTCTGTCCCTGCACTTAAGGCAGTGTGGTATAATTGTTATAGTTCTATAAGTAGGGCAAGTCCTTCTTCGTTTTTCGTTAAAATTGTATTGCCTTCTCTTGCTCATTTATTCTTCCATATAATCTTGTTTCTAGGCTCCCTTTCTGCTTCATTAATTTGTCTGTCCCTGCACTTAAGGCAGTGTGGTATAACTGTTATAGTTCTATAAGTAGGGCAATTCCTTCTTCGTTTTTCGTTAAAATTGTATTGCCTTCTCTTGCTCATTTATTCTTCCATATAAATCTTAAAACTGAACTTATCAAATTTCATGATATATACTATTGAGATTTTAATTAAAATTTCATTTATACATTAATTTTTGGAGAACTGACCTCTTATAAAATTGAGTCTTCTCAATAAGCCTAATATACTTCATTTATTTAGATTTTTTCTTATATCTTTCAATATAGTTTTATAATATTTCAGAGACCTCTCAAAATCTTTTATTCATGGGTACCTCCTTTTCAATCCAAACTCTTGATCTCATTATATTTGTTAAAGTTCAGCTAAGACATCACTTACTCTTACAAATATTTTTCCGACTTTCCAGGCTCATTGGGATGCTCTTCCTCTATGCTCTTGGATTTACTTATTCACTCTTTGCTTAATATGACCAAGACTTGTACTAGGCACAGAGGGGACACTGGTGAGTAAGATGGACTCCCTGGCTTCATGAAGCCTTCATTCTAATAGGAGACACAGAACAATAAACACTTATAATTCAGGGTGATGCATGCTAATTTATAGGGGAAGTACACTGTGCTATGGGAATACATAAGAGAAATACCTAACTCAGACTTGGGGGATGGCTGGATGGGGGGAGAAGGGTGTCAAACACTGCTTCTCAAGGAAGTAACATGTAGATTGAAACCTGTAAGAAGAACAGAAATTAGCAAACATAATAGTGGCTAAAAATCATAGTACTGATACCTTTGCCTTGCTCTTGGATTTTACTGAAAAAGCTCTCATTGTTTAACTGTGAAATCATCTACTTTTTCATCTACTTTTTGAATATGTTTCTTCTCTTGGCTTCTTTGACACCATTTTTTTGCTCTCATATTGTCTGTGATAATCTCTACTTGCTCACTGGTTCTTCTTCCTTCCTTAAAGGCTAGTATTCCCCATAGCCTTATCCTTCTCTTTCCTGTTTCAATCTAAATACTATTCCTAAATAATTTTTTCTGCTTCTATAGTTTCAAATATGAATTTATATACTGAGAAGTCTCAACTCTCTTACTAGTTCCCACCTCTACAGACTTTCTGACCTTAATTTCTAACTACACACTAGATATCTCTATCCATATATTCCACAGAATCCTTGAGATTTGGACATATTAACATTTATCTATCTTAAATGGTGTATACTGCCAACTAACCAGCAACAGCAGATCTATACCTCCCATATTCAGTTGACAGCATCACCATTCATACCTGGTAGAAATCCCAGTCACTATTCTGAATGTACGCTAGAGAGTACATTGGAAGCCAATTTATAACAGCACAGTCACTGCACCTGAAGGTTGTTTCAAGGACTGAATAATCACAGAAATTTTCAAGCCAGGTGTAGTTGTTTTTATTTTAAGGTGTCAACTTGGCTAGGCTACTAGCTGCTATTTTTTCAATCAAACACTAATCTAGGTGTTGCTGTGAAGGTGTTTTGTAGATGTAATTAAAGTCCATAATCAGATGACTTTAAATAAGGGAGACTGTCCTGGATCATGTGGATGGGTCTGATTCAATCAGCTGAAAGGCTTAAAAGCTGGGCTGAGCTCTCCAGAGAAAAAGAGAGTGAGAGCGAGAGAGACTGACTCCACCTATAGACAACAGCTTCAGCCCATGCCTAAGATTTCCAGCCTGTTCTTCCTCATAGCCTGCCCTAAGGATTTCAGACCTGCCTGGCTAGCTCCTACAACTGCATAAACCAACTCTCCCTCTATATGTACCTTCTACTGGTTCTGCTTATCTAGTTGAAAATAGACTGATACAACAGGTTTTGCAGTTATTTTTAAAAACAATTCCTTCGAAAACCTAGTAAAGCTTCTGGTCTATTTGTTTCCAATCAGTTCCATGTACCAGTAACTACACCCAAAGTTTTTGCTGGACATGGTTCTTAAACCTATTTTTTCAGCTTAATCCTTGTAATGTGTTCCTTCCTCTCCATCCCACATTAGACCATCGCCATCTCTTACCTGAACTAGTGATTGAAAAGCCTCCTAACTGGCTTCTCAGATTAGTTTTTTCTCCTCTATCTATTCTCCACACTGCTGCCAGAGGTCTCTTTCTGGAAAACAAATATGATCATGTCACTATCCTTCTTAAAAACCTTTGAAGCCTCCCTATCTAAAGGATAGAAATAAGTTTGTTTTCTACTTCATTAATTTCTGTTTTTATCTCTTATTTCTTTCTATTCTGTTTGCATTTAATTTTGTTATTTTTCTAACTTATTGAGATGAGTGCTCAGGTCACTGATGCTTTTCTTTTGTAACAGGCATTTAAAGTTTTAAATTCTCTCTAAGCATTGCTTTAGCTGATTCTATCAGTTGATACAGACTATATTCATTACCCTTCAGTTCAAAATATTTTAAATTTCCTTTGTGATTTATTTGACCAATGGGTTACTTAGAAATGACTTCTTAATAATTTCCAAAGATGGACTTCAAGTCCAGTAGGAACGTAACAATTTAGTTCCAAATTTTCCCATCTTTCTCCTAGAACCTGTACAGAGCAACAAAGAGAATGTTTTTTAAAAAAGATTAAAAATAAAATAAAAACAAAAAACCCATACATCTTCAGTGAAACTAGGAGACAATTAAAACCTGAAAATGCCAAATTATCAGTAAATATGGCCCAAAGTACTTGGGACTAGTAGAATCTATACAAGAAGCTGCATCTGAGCATGGGAGAATGACAAGTATAAAGAGGCCTAGTGGGATAACAGCAAATTTTCACTCCCAGAAAGAAAGAGTCCTATCCTAAGTGAGAACTGCAATGTTTCTAACTGAGATTGAATGGAAGAATCTCAGAGAAAGGAGGTATAGAAAACGTCATGAGAGTGAGTGAAGTTTGGTCTAGAAGTGACAGATCTCAGACAGGACTACCCTTCTAAAAGTGAGGCATGCACTTTTCTTTTGTAATTTCTTATTTTGAAATAATTTCAAACTTACAGAAAAGTTATAAGAATAGTACAAATAACTCTTGAATACTTTTCACAAATCGTGCAATTGTTAACATTTGAGGCAGGCAATTTAAAAGGCAGGAGCTGCATATCCCTCGGTAGCAGAAACCAGTAAGGACCTGGGGGAACTCGTGGCTGGATGTTCACACCAAACCATGTAAGTTAATGAAAGGCAAAGGAGATGTGGTTATATTTTAAAGAAAGAATTCATGAGAACAATAGAGGACAGATGCCTTGAGCAGAGAAACCTGGAAAACTACTTTGTTCCAACGGTGTTCCTAAGTTCCTCCAACACCCCTGAAGTCTCTTTTAATAGGTAGTTTGGAAAACCTCATCTCATTCAAATATGAACAACAAAAAAGTGATAAGTATCCATACAAAGATATCATGAAAAAAACAACAACAAAAAGTAAAAAAAGCAGTGCAACATCTGACAAAGAAAACTCAATAGACAATATCATCAAAAAGTTGATGAAAATTATAACCCTAATTTTTAACATGAATTCAAAAATCTTTAACACAGCTATGAAGAAAGATCTCAGAGCAGAAATTTAAGAACTCAAGGAAGAGACAGACAGTCAAAAGGAGGAGGTGAAACAAGCACTGGAGGACTCAGGAAAAAAATAGAAGAAAAAGATTTTTAAAAATTTAAAAATGAAGACTAAACTGCAATGAACACATGGTAATACATATACCACAAAAAGCACAGTAAAGAGCACACAGAATAGAAATGTTAAAAAAGAAAATAAAATGATCGATTTTTTAAAAAGATATGAATTGTACCTACACTTTCAAAGGGAATCTCATGTTATAAATAAAACTGACGTAAAATGGTCAACTAAAAAAATAATCTAGTAAAATAACTGGAAAAAATACTTTCAGCAACCAAACAAATAAAGCAGATCCCTTCTAAGAAAAATAAAATCAAGCTGGCATCAAACTTCTCTACTGAATACTCAATGTTGGAATACAACGGAAAAGTATGTACAAGATAATCACAGAAAAACATGTCAATAATTTTATATCTAGCTGAACAGTTCTTCAGGAATAAGGCTATAGACAATACAGTATGCAAAAACTCAGCTCTTAGTAATATTAGCCCTTCTTGAAGAAACAACTTGAGGACAAAGTGAAACCAACAGATGACAGGAAAAATTTCAACAAAAGAACTGGCAGTGAGCACCAATACATTTAAATGCAAATTTAAGATGAAAACAAACGGACATATAGATGATAGAATAAATGCGACTGCTACATACTCTTAAGAATGTAGGAATAATATTATATTCAAATAAATGAATGATAAGAGTCAAAAATATAAAAAGTAGAACAAGCTCAACGACTGCACCTTATATATAATAGATAGGAGTCAAAGGTGAAAGTTAAATAGTAAAAATTTAAGCAAAATTAATGAGAAGAATTATAAACAGCAATAAAATAATGCTATATTGGCTAAAATTAGTTAGTAAAAAGAGGGAGGAAAGAAGGGAAGAGAATAAAGCTAATATAATTTGTTACTCATTAAGGGAAACAAAAGACACTACTTTAAAAAAAGAGAGGAAGATGGGTATCATACGAAGGCATGAGCATGGGGAGGAGGCATAACCACTGGGGCAGGGGGACCTTCCTAACATTAGAACTACCACTTAAAAAAGCACAGAAAATACACCACTTAAATTTTCAAAAACATATATAATCAGAAAAATGACATAAAATAATTTGACAAAACCAAGACCAATGGTGTGTCTTGACAGACAGGAAGGAAGATATGTCCTCCTCATCTATATCGCTTAACTTATTCATTAAATAGAAAAAAAGCTTTAAACTGACCCACAAAGCAAAATTATTCATGCTGTTGTCAAGATATACCTATGATTAAGAACGTATAAAAAAACAAAGCAAAGGAAAAATTAAAGGATAGAATAAGGTTCACAAAAACATAGATTATAATCCTTGTATTAGATAATGTAGGATTTTGGTCAAAATGTCTAAAAAGAAGGTCACTTCATCATTGTGAAAGTCACAATTCACAATGAAAAAAACCCAGATATAAATATATATCTCCCAATAATATAACAGCAACATTTAGAAAGCAGAAATTATAGGAGATATAAGGAGAAATAGACAAAAACACATTAATAACAAGAAATTTAAATTTATATCTCCTAGTCTAAGAGAACAAAACAACAAAAATAAATAAGGAAATAAACGATATAAACATAATCAAAATGATAGCTCTAATGGATATTAATTTCAGTCTACCTTAATAAATGAATACACTTTATTCTGAAATAGCTATTGAACTACCACAAAAATTGACCATATATTAGGTTACAAAAAATTCCTCAACAAATTCTAAAAGTAGAAAAACAAACCATATTTTCTGATTAACAACACAATGAAACTAGATATTCATAACAAAATGAGAAAACAAAAAGACCTTCCATCTGAAAATTTAAAAAGTTTCTCAAGGGCCAGCCCGGTGGCGCACTCGGTAGAGTGCGGTGCTTGGGAGCGCGGCGGTGCTCCTGCCGAGGGTTCAGATCCCATATAGAGACCGGTCCACTCACTGGTTGAGCACGGTGCGGGCACGACACTGAGGGTTGCGATCCCATTGCTGGTCGCGGTACGGGCGCGACACCGAGGGTTGCGATCCCGTTACCGGTCACGAAAAAAGACAAAAAGGAAAAAAAAAAAAAGTCTCTCAAATATTTAGACCACAGAGGAAACACAAATGAAATCTGTGGAGTTTGTAGAAAACAATATAGTAAAAATACTACATATTAGAAGATCTGCAATATAACTAAAAGAGTGATCAGAAGACAATTCATTATTTTAAATACTTTTACCAATAAGAAAATAATGAAAGTAAGCTATTAATCTAGCTCAGAAAGTTAGAAAAACTACAATTTAGTTCAATTTAGTTAACTGAAAGGGAGGAAAAAATTCATAAAGATAACAGCAGAAATTAAGGAGACAGAAAATAGAAGAACTAAAAGAAAACTAAAAAGCTCTTTGCTGTGAAAAAAAAATCAGCAGACTAAACTAGCTACTCTAATCAAGAATAAAAAGTAGAAAGTATAGCCATAATAATCATATACAGTGTATATTGACAAAAATAAGAAATAGACAAAATTTCAAAAAATGATAAGAAATTACTCTATAAAACTACATTGTTTTACTCTTTGTAAAACAATTAGATATGAAAAAAATAAATAATTTTCTAATAAATATGACCTACTAAAAGTGAACCCAGACAGCCTGAATAGACTGATTTTCACAAAATAAATGCAGGAAGTTTTAAAAGGGTTGTCCACCAAACAAAATGAGACAAAAACCACCATGCCACAAGGTTTTACTGGGGAATTCTACCAAAACTTAAAAGAAGTGATAATTTTAATATTATTTTAAAACTGTTGTATAGTTTAGAAAATGAAAACTTGTGAATTTTTTTATGAAATATAATATTAATACCAAAGCTTGAAAAAGACTATACCAAAAAAGAGAAGACTACAGATTAATCTTACTTTTGCATTATAATTTAAAAAGCAGAAATTATAGGAGGTATAAGGAGAAATAGGCAAAAACATATTAATAACAGGATATTAGCATCAGTAAACGGAATCCAGCATCATCACATTAAAAAAATCTAGGAATGCCAGTTTTGGTCAATGTTTTTTAAAAAGAGGAAAAATATCATATCATTAGTTCCACAGATGCTAAAAAGGCATCTGACAAAATATAACACACATTCTTGATTAAAAGTACCTAATAAAATCAACAGATGCCCTTTAGCATTATAATATATACTAACATATATTTATGCAGGGTGCTTAATGCAGAAACACTGGGTTTCTAAATTAAGGAACAAAAAGAAGATGCCCACGAATCACTACTGTTTAATACTGTCCTGTCTAATTAGTCAATATAATCTGATAAGAAAAAAATAGAGGTATAAAAACCCAAAGGAAAAAGTAAACCTATTACTATCTGCAGATGATATGATTGTAACGTAGAAACCTTAAGAAAATCTCTTGAAAAAATACTATAAACAATAATGGAAAAAACAAACGAAAACAATAATTGAATTCTATAAGGCAGGGAGATTAAGTTAGTATATAGAAATCAAAAGCCTTTGTGAATATAAACAATAACCATTTAGAATCTCAATCCATTTAGTAGCAACAAAAAGAAGAAAATATTCAGGAATAACAAGAAATGTTAAAAATTTATGTGAGGAAAGCTTTAGAACTCTCCTGTAGGAAACAAAAGTAACCTTGAACAAACAAAAAGACATAGTATGTTCGTAGACAGAAAGACTCAATACCTTAAAAATGCCAATTTGTCCTAACTTAGTTAATACATTTAATGAGATCTCAATAAAAATAATAACCTGTCCTCTCTTATCCATTAGATCTAGACAAGGTATTTTTAAAAATTATATGGTAAAATAATTAAGAATGGCCTAGGAAACCCTAAAAAAGAGAATATGAAAATAGCCCTATCAGATATTGAGTCATAAAAGAAACGACTGACCAGTCATATGTGCCAATAGACAGACAAAATTTTACATGGCAAAAACAAACAAACAAAAAACACCATACCAAAGGTCAAAAGACAAATAAGAACCTAGTTATAATATCTACAACTCATATTACAGCCAATGAGCTTATCTTCTTAATTTAGAAAGTGCTCTCAGTAAATGAGAAGACCAAAAATCCAACAGGAAAAAAAGGGCAAAGGAAATAAACAAATCATTCATTAAAAAAGAAACACAAATATGTGAAATATGTGAAAAGGTGGCCAAATGCAAATTAAAAATACATAAGGAAACTAATTCTTGCAAATCTGGTTGACAAAAATCTAAGAGTTTGACAACTCTAGTGATGATATAAAGAAACAGCTACTCTTGTTCATTTATGCAAAATGTTTACAACCTCCATGAAGGGCAATGTGGCAATATCAATCAATATTACAAATACATTTACCCTTGACCCATCAATCTCACCTCCAGGAATTTATCTTACAGATGTATCAAAATATATATGAAATGATGTTCTGAAATGGCAAATAATTAAAAACAGACCTACTGGACGGGCTAAATACAAGGGTACTTCAAAAAGTTCATGGTCCTGGGCCGGCCCGTGGCTCACTCGGGAGAGTGTGGTGCTTATAACACAAAGGCCACGGGTTCGGATCCCATATAGGGATGGCCGGTTAGCTCACTGGGTGAGCGTGGTGCAGGCAACACCAAGCCAAGGGTTAAGATCTCCTTACTGGTAATCTCTAAAAAAAAAAAAAAAAGTTCATGGTCCTGGCCTTAGAGAGGACAGGGAAAAAAAAAAGTTCGTGGAATGACTCGTATTATCTTTTAATTCTATTTTTCCATGAACTTTTTGAAGTACCCTCATATATCCCTCCTCAATCATACATATCCACAATAGTAGATGGAGCTGAAAAATGTGAGGAAACTATGTACTGATTAGGAAAATTCCAGGAATCCTTGGAGGAATGGCTAATTCCAGGTACCGGGCAGGAAATATAAGATGAGCCTAGAATATCCTGCTGAGCTAGAAAGCGAGAAAGCTATCAAATACTAATGAATTATCAACAGAACATTATGCTTTTCCACATAAGAACTCCATCTAATGCAAAAAAGATTAACAGACTGAGAAAAATGATCAGTTGGTAATCCCTAGTGAAATAAACAATTCGGATAACAATAACCAATGAATAGAACATTAGTAATTGAAAGGCTGATTGGGAAATTTACAATGGAGAGATCTTTGAACCTACTGATTAATCTTGAACCTATGGATTAATTTTACCATTTCTAAAATTGAGACCACTGGATACTGTGTTTCCCCTATTATGACACAATATAAAGAATTTATTAAGTATTTTGAACCAGAACTGAATCAAACTTCCAGGGCTAACTTTCATTTTCAGGAAATATAGGGGATAGAAGAATAAAGGAATGACATAATAAAAAGACAAATTCAGATTTGGGGATATTCTACAGTGCAAGTGATCAAGTTTCTACAAGAAGTCAATGGTATAAAAAAAAAAAACAAATAAGTGGGAATGAAATTGGACTACTAGGTTAAAAAAGGCATAATAACCAAATGTGATGTGTGGATCTTGTTTGGATTCTGATTGAAATCAACAAACTAGAAAAAGACATATTTAGGACAATCAAGGAAATCTGACTACAGACAGAGTATTAGAGGGTACAAATAAATGACTGTTTTTCATTTTCTTACATATGATAAAGATATTGCTGCTTTATAAGAAAACATCTGTATTTTTAGAGGTGCATACTCAAGTGGTATGGACAAAAGAACATGTTGTCTAGGATTTGATTTAAAAACACTACAGTAGAGGAAGAAACATAGATTAAGCAAAGGCAGAAAACTTCTGGCAACCTGAATAATGGCTACATACATGGCAGTTCATCATACTATTCTCTCTACTTTTATATAAGCTTGAAAATATTTGTAAGAAAACGCCTAAAAATGAGAATGAAATTAGCACCACATTAAGCACCAGCAGCAGGCATAACGCCTGGGGTCACTATGACCAACAGACTTCTCTTTCTTTAAAATATGTATAATAAAATGCAGACTTAGAGTTAAAAGGACAAATGTGAGTTATAATAGAAAATTGCTAAGATAATCATATCAGGGCTTTCATATTTTGCATTTGTTTCACATTTATGCTTGCTTCATGTTTAGCAGTTTTCCAGTTCAAGTTCTGTGTAAAGGCTTTCTAAATGAAATACAAGAAAAACAGAAGTTTTTTCAGTTTGTCATAATACATGCTCAAATATTACTTCAAGACACTAGTACATATAATTATATATAAAATGTATATGCATACACACGTGCACACCATATAGAATCAACTACCCAATACAGAATATGGCTTTGGTTCTCTTACCATCGATATTAAGCATCATTTTCCACATGGCAGGCCGAACAGACTGATGGAATCCAAACCATACTTCCCTGCCCCCTCCCAGAGGGTGGTCATATCCTTCTGGAGCTGAGAAAAAGGAACGCCCCACAGGTGTATATCTACAAAAATTAAAATGGTATGTTCAATTATTTTCTTCCCATACAAGTATTTAAATTTGCAGAACAGGGGAGACTAGAGCACAGACAATATTTATCTTAGTGATGCTTATCATTATGAATATATATGAAACTAAACATCTTCAAATTTGTGAAAGCATAAAGCAGCCATTGTAAATGAAAAATTCATCAGCATCATTCACTGAAACTCTCCATTCTCAAATTAATGTTAATTTGAATAAGAACAAATTTTACTTAAAATACTTTTTTAAAAAGTTAACAATTCCAACCTTAAAAATGTTAAAGAGTAAATAATTATTGATCAAAAAGCTATTTCTATAAATGTTTGAAAGACATACTGGTCGTGTGTGTGTGTGTGTGTGTGTGTGTGTGTGTGTGTGTGTGTGTGACTTCAGAAAGTTCACGGAAAAATGGAATTAAAAGATAATATGAATCTTTTCATGAACTTTTTGTAGACCCCTTATGTGTGTACACACACACGCACACGAGGTACTAGTGTGATTAAAAGAGTAGCAGTTTCAACATTTGACACTACTGTATTAACAGTGAAATTACTTTAAAAACAAGTTGGTTTAACTATCAGAATATATCTGAAAATATATCAGTTACTCAAGATTTATAGCTCCTAGGAGAAAGGGGTTAGACATTTTTCTATAAAAGTATTCATTAGAATATCTAAGCTAATGATGTAAAGTTACTTGCAAAAGTCAAAGAACGTCTTGTTAACTTACTTCTGTCAATGAATTTGTATGCATGCTATTTTTTTTTCAACTGAAATAATCAAAATATACAGCATTAATGAAGGGAGGCCTGCACTACTTATTCCTGGGAGGAAAACCTTCATATTTAAAACCTTAAAAGAAAAAAAAGGCAGAAGTACCCACTTCATGGAGGGCAGATGTCGTAGCACCACGTCAACAGCATGGACAGGGTTAGTGCTGATTGGCTTGTCTAATTCCAGTGGCTCAGGCAAGGTTCGTCCTGTCAGTACTTCATGCAGTAGGTGCCAACTCACCCGAGAGACAAATTTGATTGATACCTTGAAGGGTCGATCTTTTCCACCTTCCCCAGGTAATGTAACGTCTAAATCAACCTGTTGATGGGAAGAGAGTCAACTGGTAAATGTTAAAAAAGATAAATAAAATTATTTTATGTTTAACGTATAGAAGTATCTAAGAGGAAACAAAACAAAAATAAAAAATCAATCTTAATGTCAAATCAATAGACTAAAACTTAAATAACATAGCTACATATTCTACATATTTAAAAAAAATTTTTAAGGGCCGACCTGTGGCTTACTTGGGAGAGTGTGGTGCTGATAACACCAAGGCCATGGGTTCAGATCCCTGTATAGGGATGGCCAGTTAGCTTGAGAGAGCGTGGTGCTGACAACACCAAGTCAAGGGTTAAGATCCCTTTACTGGTCATCTTTAAAAAAAAGAAAAAAATTTTTTAAATGAGGGGGTTGGCTGGTTAGCTCACTTGGTTAGAGTGTGGTGCTGATAACACTGACATCAAGGGTTTGGATCCCTGTGCTGGCCATCCTCAAAAAAAAAAAGGTTGCTGGTTGGCTCAGTTGCTTTGAGCAGCTGTCAAAAAAAAATTACTTTTTAAAAAAATAAAATAAAATATAAAAATCAACAAGGATGGAGGGAAAAAATAGAACTCAATATAGACAGAATCAAATGAACTCAAATGCATTCCAAATGAATAACATAACCATATGGAAAAGGATAAAAAAAAGTCACACTAATGCAAGTAACTCAAACATAGTATACTGACTATACCCTCAGTTCAGATGGTATGGAGAAAGGGTGAGTTTGGAAAAACAGCCTTCAATCCTTCTTGAGTGGGTTTGTTTTTTGTAGTGGTATGGGTATAGTAATTCAGAAACTATTTTATATGTACTGCAGGACAGAGTGAATGAGAAAAAATGGGGATGTTTTGGGGAGCCACGGGTCTAACTAAAGGAGAAAGCATATACAATATGGAATTGGGTGAGGAAAGGAAGAATCCTGTAGGGATGGGCTGGAATTAGAACAATCAATGTGAATTCATGACTTCCAACATATATATACGTTTGATTTACAAAGTGCAATGTTTTTTATTGTCTATCTGTTTTACTTACTTATTTCTGTTTCCTACCTCTGTCCACTGAGTGAGCTTAGAAGCACATATACCCCAGTAGCAATGAGCATAACCAGTATCAAGATTTTGGTTTCAAAAATGAATTCCCCAAATAAAAGAAACCAGGGCTCCTTTAAGAAATGATTAGTTGCAGGACTGCAGTAGGGAAAACATAAGATAAACCTGGAACATTTTATTGTGCCTGAAAGTAATGAAGTATTTTTTAAAAAATGTTTTATATCAAAAGGATACATCATTCTAAGTGAAGTAAGCCAGTCACAAAAAGACAAACACTGTATGATTTCACTTACATGAGGAGCCTAGAAGAGTCTAATTCATAGAGATAGAAAGTAGAACAGAGGTTGCCAGAGGTTGAGGGGAGGTGGCAATGGGAAGTTATTGTTTAATGGGTACAGAGTTTCAGTTTTATAAGATAAAGACAGTTCTGGAGATGGACAGTGGTGATGATTATACAACAATGTGAAAGTACTTAATACCACTGAGCCATATCTTAAAAATGATTAAGGTGGTAATATTTACATTATGTGCATTTTACCACAATTAAAAAAAAAAAGTATCTCCCCATAAGATACTTATTATCTACAAGGAGAAAAAAGAATATCTTGTCAGGATAAACGTGGCAGATACCAACTTAACCAAATGATCAAAGTTAACATCATCATTAACAGAACAAATACATATTACATGCCTCTTGATATGATGCACTGATAAGGAAAGAACACATATGTAATATATTCCTGCCACAAACGCATAACCAGAATATCATCAAGGGGAAGCATCAAACAATCCCAGACTGGCAGATATTCTTCTTCTTCTTTTTTTTTTTTTGTCTTTTTTTCATGTCCGGCAACGGATCACAACCCTCGGTGTCACGCCCGTACCGGACCGGGACCGGCAACGGGATCGCAACCCTCGGTGTTGCGCCCGCACCTCGCTCAGCCAGTGAGCGGGAACCGGTCTGTATGTGGGATCTGAACCCTCGGCGGGAGCGCGCCACCGCACTCCCAAGCAGCGCACTGTAGCAGTGCGCCACCCGGCCGGCCCCAGACTGGCAGATATTCTACAAATAAACTTGAGAAGAGGAAAAAAAAGAAAAAAAAGAAAAAAAAAAAAAGACGGGGAATTGTTCTAGAATAAAGACTGAAGAGACATGACATCTATATCATGATCCTGGACTGGATTCTGTAATGGAAGGGGAAAAATGCTAAAGGACATCATTGGAACAAATGATGAAAATGGAATATGGATTGCTGATTTGACAAAAGTATCATATCAATACTAAATTTAATGAAGTTGATAACTATTCTAAAGTTTTTATCCTTGTTCTTAGGAAATACACAGTGAAGTATTACATATTAAAGGGGCATGATGTATGCAACCTACTTGTGAATGGTTCAGGAAAAAACAAGTATGTATGGGTGTTTCTCTAGATAGCTATATCTATAGATATAAAGAGTGTGCAAAAGAGAGAGAGTAAGGGGCCGGCCCGGTGATGCACTGCTATAGTGCGCCGCTTGGGAAGCTCGGTGGCGCTCCCGCCAAGGGTTCGGATCCCACATACAGACTGGTTCCCGCTCACTGGCTGAGCGAGGCGCGGGAGCAGCACCGAGGGTTGCGATCCCGTTGCCGGTCCCAGTCAGGTGCGTGGGCGACACTGAGGGTTGCGTTCCGTTGCCGGACACGGAAAAAGACAAAAAAAAAAAAAAAAAAGAGAGAGAGAGAGAGTAAGAAAAAATACGATAAAACGAATGTGGTGAACATTAACAATGCTGGTAAATAAGCAGTAAAGCATATATTAGAGTTCTCTACATTATTCTTGCAACTTTTCTGTAAGTTTGGAATTATTTGAAAATAAAAAGTTAAAAAAGATAAGTGACACATACTTACATGCATATGATTTAGAATAAAAATGGTAATAAAAACATTGAAAAGAAGATATTACAAAAGTATAGCTTTCCAATTTAAAAAAAAAAAAAAAAAAAGTATATCCTACCCCAGTAGTTGCCACAGGAAGTGGATTGGCTGTGTAAAGGCTTCTTTTTCCATCATAAACTGGTCTACGGTCTCCAAATATAGTTACTTTAAAATGCTGAACCATTGAGTCAACCACCTCCCTAAAGAAAGGAAAAACACATTCACATAATCCTCTACAAGATGAAATGCAAAAATATTAACTGAAGTAATTTCTGGCACTATTTATTTATTTATTTATTTTTTCCTTTTTGTCTTTTTCCGTGTCCGGCAATGGATCGCAACCCTCAGTGTCGCCCCCGCACCGGACCGGGACCAGCAACGGGATCGCAACCCTCGGTGTTGCTCCCGCGCCTCGCTCAGCCAGTGAGCGGGAACCGGTCTGTATGTGGGATCCGAACCCTCGGCGGGAGCGCCGCCGCACTTCCCAAGCGGCGCACTATAGCAGTACGCCACCGGGCCGGCCCATTTCTGGCACTATTTAAAGCTGTCAAAATTCTAAAAGATTTTGCTTTCAGAACCATGGCTTAGGACACCAAAAGGATTGATTGCTGGCAAAGGATGACATGAATTTCACAAAAGATAGCGAATAATGAATCCAGTAAATTACTTAATCATTCCAGGACACAACTGACCTGCAAAATATCCTCCTTAGAAACTGATCCAAAACCCTTCCCACCATCTCTAAGCATTTCTTGACATGTTCACCTCTCTTTCTTTAAACATTAGATGCTCTTTCCTCTGTGCTAAAATAGCATCTAGTACAAATCTCTATTAGAACACCTAGTCTACTATATTAAAATTATCATATACTTCATTTCTACTAACTGTGAGCTTCTTGAAAGCAACAAACACACCTGTATTCCTTGCACTCCCCCGTCCTTACAAAAGTATCTAGCCAGTAAGGATATTATGAAACCTCCATTTTTACCCAGCAAACATTTTGATCCAATATATTGGTATAGAAAGACATTCAAGACCTGCACTTAAAAAAAAAAAAATTACAGTCTATATAGAGAATGATACTAAATATCCACAAATTATATCTGTTTTTGTACACGCATATTTGTAAAAGCAGTGAACAGATACGTGGAAGGATATGTATCAAATAGATACAGTGGTTACCTGTAGAAAGGAGAATGACAGGGTCACAGGGTGACTTTTGTTTATACAATCTAAATATATTAGAATGAGAGTATACTCACATAGTACTGGTATAATTTAAAATAAATTTAAAGGATTCAAATCTAGCCCACTGAAGTGGGGAAGGGGGGGAGGGGAAAAACAGCATTTTCTGGAACAAAAAAATCAAACTGCCTTGATACCCAGAGCAATTTTCTACATAGCATAAAGTTTCTATCTTATCCGTTTTCAATTTTGCCTTATTGAAACTATATAAATCAATATCAAGTCTTTTCTAGAGTAAATTTTACAACACAGATTTGAGATACCTATCAATTTTGGGGTTCAAAAGAATTTCAATTTTTCTCCCACTTTAAATTTTCTGTTGTGGCCATTATTACCAATAGTTTCTCAGGTGAAATTTTACAGATCTCATCAGTCAGGATGCTTTTACTATTTTGACACTATTTATTCAACAGCAGAGTGGTGTAATTTTTTTTTTTCCTTTTTGTCTTTTTTACTGACCGGTAACGGGATCGCAACCCTCGGTGTCGCACCCGTACCGGGGACCGGCAACGGGATCGCAACCCTCAGTGTTGTGCACGCACTGCGCTCAGCCAGTGAGCGGGAATCGGTCTCCACATGGGATCCCAACCCTCGGCGGGAGCGCCGCCACACTCTCCAGTGCGCCACCGGGCCGGCCCATGGTGTAATTTTAAGCTTACCAATTCCTGGCAAACCACCCAAACCACCCCAAGAATCAAGATGGTGAAGGAGATTGAAATACTTGTAGTAGGGCCAAAACATCTTAGGGATAAAAAAATATACTGCTTTGACAATGCTCAGCACACAGTATATCCTACATAAATGTTCTAACAGTGGATAATCTTCTTCAATGAAATTCTAGAACCTCCAATGGAATGTATCTAAACCTAAATTCAACATACCTTCCCCAAGTTAAATCTGGTTATCTTCTATTTGTTACTCCTCTTTAATTAATGGTACCTCCATCTTACCAGTTACCCAGATTCAAAACCTGGCTCATCTCTTCACCCAGTTAGTTGTTGACTCCACCTCTCCATAGTACTTCTTATACCAACATCCTGAATTAAGGCCTCATGTCCTAGCATCTGAACTATTTTAAGTTTCTTGTATTTTCTCCAACCCAATTTTCACACCACTGCCAAATGAGTCTCCAAACCTCATTTTTATTCCTCGGGTACAAAAGGTTAAATTAATCATTCTCTTTACTTAGTTCACAGCACACTGTCATAATCTGTATAAGACCACTCTTCTAACTGATTTCTTTCCTTCCATCTCCATTTCCTATCTTCATTCCCCTTCCCGATAAGTTATTCCTTCTAACATGTTTGATGAACATCCATCTGTTTGTATGTATTCCTACTTTACCCCTCTGCACTAGATTTTTAAAATCCATTCATGTTGCTGTGGTGTGCTCAGTACATTGTTTCTTTTTAAAATTATTTTTATTATTTTTAAAAGCTTCATCTGTGAAAAATCAGTGGTATACAATTTAAGTGACTTAGTTCATTTTATTTGATTGATGCAGAGTACTCCACATGTTGTCTGTTTACTCCCCCAGCAATGCAGACTCAGAATATCTTAACTGCCAGCCACCCAAAACAATGTTGCAATGCATTATCTATCTCCTTACATGTCCTCTTAGGAATCTGTGAGAATTTATCTCTGATTATATACCCAGAAACAGACTGTTAGGTCAAAGTGAATTTTATCAACTAAGTGATGAAGAACTGCCAAACTGCTCTCCAGAATAGCTACACTAATCTATGCTCCTTGAGATTTCCATTTCCCTATGTCCCAGCCAAGATTTGGCATTATCCACCTTTGCTTTCTAATGTTTGCTAGCCTAATGAGTGTAAACTAAAAGCTTGTTTTAATTTAGATTTCTCTTATTACCAATGAATTTGAGAATCCTGTCATTTGTGTTTCCCCTTTTGGGAATTCCCTGTTTGTTTCCTTTGTCCATTTTTCTATTGGGGTTCCAGTATTCTTGTCAAATTGAAGGAGTTTCCTTCATATTCTAGATAAGTTATTGCAAATAACTTTTCCCAAAATGTTCTCTGTTAACAAAGTCCGTGCTGAACAAAATCCGTACTTTACATCATCAAATTAATCATTTTTTCACTATGCTTTTGAGGTGCTCCTAATACTAAGAAAGATAAATTACATTTTATTAACTTTATGGTTTTATTCATATGTTTTGGTTATTAATCCATCTGTTCTTCTTTGTAAAGAGTAAGGACCCAATTTTATTTTTATCCATATAGTGAGCCAGTTTCCCCACATCATCTACTAAATAGTCTACACTTAACCAATTAATTTGCAATGGCACTTTTATCTTATTCAGTTCTCATATATGAATCTGACTCTGAGATCTCTATATTGTCCCAGTGGTCTATTTGTCTGTTCTTGTGCCAACACCATATGTTTTCACTATTACTAAGGTGTTTTATTATAACGTGGAGCAGGGCAATTTCCTTTACTTTTTCTAAGTTAACGTGAATATTCATGGAAACTTTTATTTCAGAATAACTATGCACCCTAGAAAACTATCAATACTATAAGGAAAGGAAACATATCTAACGCCCCACGAATAGTAAATAATCAATAAATTAGCTGTTTGTTAAAAAAATCCCCAAATGACACATATGTGGGAGACATGACTAGTATGCTAAAAACATAAATTAGTGTGTTAAAAGCTACTGACAAACTATGACAATAAACTAAATGAAATATAATAAAGGTACTGTAATCTACACACTTATGTTTGACAACTTTAACTGTAACAAGAACAAATTAGAGGATCTCATCTCACCCAATGTTCCTCTGGAAAGGGTGTTTAGAGGACTACCAGTGCAAAATGAGCTAACTGTGTGATGTGGCTTCCTCAACCTTAAAGAACTCAGATTGCATATATTTAAGTACCCAGATAACCCAGATAATATATTATACAGATCATTTCACATTTTGGAGTACTCTGTTCAATTTGGGAAAAATTAAAGACCCTAAAAATTGAAACAACCAGAAGAAGGCAATCCTGATAAAAATTCATGTAACGTAAGTAAAAATAAATCAAACTAGGGACTTTTAGTCTAGAATAGGAAAGACTCAAAGGAAATTATAGAAATCTTCAGCTATTGGGGCCAGCCAATGACTCATTCAAGAGAGTGCGGTGCTGATAACACCAAGGCCATGGGTTCGGATCCTATATAGGGATGGCCGGTTCGCTCACTGGCTGAGAGTGGGGCTGACAACACTAAGCCATGGATTAAGATCCCCTTAACTGGTCATCTTTTATTTAAAAAAAAAAAAAAAAAAAAAAGATGGATTATCATATGAAAAACTGAGCTGAAAATTTTTCTTGTATGAGGATATAACTAGGAAAAATGATTGCAAAAATACAGCAGCTAGATTTCAGAACAAAATTTTCCAAAATTTTCTAACTGCTGGTTATTCAAAGTGGATTACACTATCTGATAAAGTAACTGAGTTTATCCTTGCTACAAATTGTTCAAAGAGTAGCTATGTGAACAACTGTCAGAGAAGATATCCGAGGGTACTTCAAAAAGTTTGTGGAAACATAGAATTAAAAGATAATATGAATCTTTCCATGAACTTTTTGAAGACCCCTCATAAATTTAAGATTGAAATGAATAATCTACAATGCCCTGACAGTAAAATTTAATTATGAGAATACCAAATAATGAAACACTGTAGATTTTATCATGGCATCAAATACAGAAATTCTTTTATGAATAATTACCCTGACGTTTGATAATTTACATCAGAGCCTTAAGGGAATGGCATTAGAATTCTGTAGTACACCAGGCAATTTTAACACTCAACTACTTATACGTTCCAAGGTATAACTGCCAAAACCTATGCTACAAAGGGAATCAGCCTTTGTGGGGACCAACAGTTATTATCATATCTCTTCACTTTAAGCCCTTAGTGATATGATGAAATTACATTTTACACTTAGAATTTTAATAAAATTTTAGTATGCAAGTTACAAAATGACAAATCCAGGGACTGTAAATTCTCATTTCTTATCTCAAAAGATACTAGAGCAAAGGATAGTTTAATTAGAATTTTTATCAGGCAGGCATGTGGAACTAGCGAAAAAACTCTCTACAATAGTAATTTTTTATTTTTTGTCGATATATAATAATTGTATATACTTATGGGGTACAAGTGATACTTTGATACATTTACCATAATGTGTAATAAAATCAGGGCAATTACAGTATCCATCACCTCAATATTTCTTTGTATTGGGAACATTCAAAATCTTCTCTCGCAGCTATTTTGAAATATACAATAAATTATTGTTAACTACAGTCATCACACTGTGCTACAGAACAGGAGGACAACCTCTCCCTCGCCCCTACCCACTTCCCTTACTAGCCTCTGGTAACCAGCATCCTACCCTCTACTTCTGTGAGATCAACTTTTTTAGCTCCCACATGAGTGAGAACACATGGTATTTCAACAATAGTAATTTATCTAGCCATCCAGACAGCTATAGCAGCAAAGGTGCTACTATATTATGAAGAAAGTTTGAACTGGGAAACTGCCAACTTGAAAAACTTCTAAAATATGTGGTAACGTAAATATTGGAGAAGAAATAAGTAAACATGAGGTTTTTTTTAGCCCCCCTCTGCAACTTAAGTTTTTTGAAAGTTACTTGAGCTCTCTGACTTTTGTTTTTCCTCAACAAAAATGGGATAATAGTTTCAGGGCCAAATGGGATATTAGTGAAAATAATTTGGGGGGAAATAAAAGCAGATATACTTTTATTTATGTAAAAATTTAAGCATAATTATCTCACAAATATACTTCAAGAATTATATTAAAGTTTTCCAAACAACAAATGGATATGCTACAATGCATTAGAATCAAATATAGTAAACTAAGACAAAGAATGAATTTTGGTAATTAACAAACTATTAACTGAGTTTTCTCTATACTGTAGTTGTGGAACACTAGTCTTTTATTATAACAATGGGGGGCAGGTAGAATCTTCTGTTCAAATGTAGAATTTTTAGCAGAAGGGTCAAGTATTTCTTAGTTTACAATAAGAACTAAAACTACATTAATCAAAATACATAAAACAATACTTAGGAAAGTAATCTGTGAAAGAAAAATCTGAGTAAATGGGGATAAGAATTTTTAACCAATCTTTAATGGCTTACTTTTACTAATAACCTTAGTCTGAGGAGGGAAGAATTCTTGCGGAATACAGTTGGCCCTAGCATTTGTGGATTACACATCCATGGATTCAACCAAACTTGGACCAAAAATACATAGAAAGGAAAAAAAAAATTCTACAAAGTTTCAAAAAGCAAAACCTGAATTTGCTGCAGGCTGAGTACTATTGTGAATCCATGAAAATGAAGTGATGTGTAGGCACTGTATTAGGTATTATAAGTAATCTAGAAATGATTTAAAGTATGTAGGAGGACATGCTGTAGGTTATATGCAAATACTATGCCATTTTATAGGAGAGGCTTGAGCATGCACAGATTTTGGTAACCCATGAAGGGTCCTGGAACCATTCCCCCATGAGTACAGAGGGACAACTGTATAATATAATACATTTTTTAGAAACTCAAGCTAGAATTTAGAAATGCTTAAGAATATCTGGGAGTTACTCCAAAAATGGAATTTACCTGAGTAAATTAGGTCTTACAAAGGGCTACTGCCTACCTTCCCACTCTTACCTCAATCACCATTTCCTACATTCTGGTACCAAATCTTTTGACTCCATCATGCTCTGGTGCACAGACTGTAAAGTAAAATTTAATAGTGATTTCAATAAGTTCCACCTGACTCATGCAGCAGAAAAATGGTAGGAGAGGGAAACTTTAATGTAAAAAAGAGGAAAAGAAATTATTTTTCTGTTAATTGTTGAAATAAGTTCACAGAGATCCACCTTCATCTCATTTTTAGGTACATCTTAATTCTCTGCTCCCAAAAGGTAGAATGGTAAATATTATTTAAGTCTACAGAACACAACATGAAAGCATATTTTCCCCAAAAGTCTATTTACATTAGCATGGTATCCACAGTTATAATAAATTAATCTGTCACTACAGTATAGACAGAAAGAAGGAAGACTGGTAAGGTATAACAAAATGCCAAAGTCATTCACAGGTTTTTAAAACTAAAACAGCTGGTGGTCTCTCCTTGTATCCTTCCAACTTTTAATTAACTTCATAATTCTGTAGTAAGTAGCAGAGAAGGTAGCCAATGAATACTTTTTGCATCAAGATACACTTTAAGCGATGCAGAGAAAAAAGGGGTTATATTTTAGACTAAATTTTTAATACGCTGTAATATAAAATCTGCAGTACACCAGAGCGCCTTACTATAAACTATCTTTGTAGTTATCTTACATGTAAATTCTTCTTTTCCACTATAAATTTCACATGGGTGTGAACTCTTTTATAAACTTATATAACCACACTAGTGTAGTAAACATTCCTAGTATTCACAAATAACTGACAGATTACTTTAGATTGAGAAAAAAAATTTAACTCAATCTGGCTTACACTAACAACTCGCCTCTTGAACTTTTTCCCCTCAAGCCACGGACTTCTCAATATCCAGGTGTAATGGTCTTTTTTCAGCCTTTACACTCAGGGCTTCTTTTAGCATTTGGCACTGTGATCAAATCTTGTTCCTTGAAAATCACAATCTTTGCCTTGCCTTCTCTGAAATAGCTTCTACTTTGTCCTGGTTTTCCTACTTTTCCAATCTCCATGTGTCTTAACTGAAATAATACCATCCCCAGAGATCTATTCTCAGTTCTCCTGACTCTACACACTTTCCTAGCTTTTAACTACCATCTACATGCTGACAAGTCACAAATCTCAATTTCCATTTTGACTTGTCCTCTGAGCTCTAGGCACTTATTTCCAATAATCTATTGAACTTCTCCATTTTGATGCTTCTTATGCAATTCAACTTCCAAATATCCAAACCAGAATATTAGAAAACCTGGTCCTTTCATTATGTGTTTCTGTTAAAGCCATTAGCATTGCACAAGCTAGGAACTATGAAAATGTTCTATCTCTTCTCTTTCCCTACGCATCTAAATTGTTCATTCTTCTTCTAAATCTTACATCTATGCTCTCCCTTCATCATCACTGCTGCCACTGTGTTTTAGAACACACTTACCTCTGATCCAGAAAAATATGCACCAGAGGTACTAGGGGGTATGCTGGAGTATGAGAAAATAATTAGAAGTATTTATGTTTAATTTTCATCTAATAATTAGAAATTAAGGTTCACTGTTATTCATGAATATCGATTGACACTGGTGCCCTCACTCAGTCCATGTCAGATGGTCAGGTGTAACACATGGTACACCAGGAATTCTGAGACTGACAGGAGTTCTGCAACATATGAGTTAACAGTGGAACTCTCATTCATTTCTTCATTCATTCATTTTCAGAATGTTGTAACTTATTGTAGTTCAAGTGTGTGGCACATATCCAATCAGGTTTTTGGTACCATTAATCTGAAATTTTCAAATTATATAAATAGTTTTAAATAGTTTATTTCAAAATATTGTTTCTCACCTTTAATTTTCTATAATTACATAATATATTAGAATAGCAGTACATGTCTATAAATTATAATTTTAATTGTAATTATAAATATAACATAAAATATGTGTGCATATATATTTATTTATCTATTTACTGTAACATATTTTAATTAATGGGGATGATGACCAATGGTTTGAAGACCACTGACCTAGACTATTACAACAGCCTTTCAAATGTTCTCCAGGACTCCAGTCTTTCTCTTCTTTGACTGATTCTCCATACTACCATCACTTATGATTTTAAAAACAGATGCTCCTCATTTGCTTAAAAGCCTCCAGTGGTCCTCTATTATTTCTGAATTCACAAATCTTAGCGTGGAATTAAGATCCTTCATAACCTATTCCCTGGCTAACTTTTCAGACTCACCTCTAGCTACTGTATTTACACTGCCTACTTCTATTACACAAACATATCATACCTGTCGTACCTGTGCTCATGTACTCTCTATATGGATTATTCTTTCTCCATGTCCACTGGACTACTATTCCATTCAGATACCATGTCATATACTCCCCTTCCCACTCCTTTCACAAAGGCAGGAATCATTACTCTTTCATCAAACTACATAATGAACATCACTCCATACAGATTATAAAATCTTTAGAAGGGGTAAAATGTCTTATTAACCTTGTTATCTCCAGAACCTAGCACAGTACCTGACACAAAACAAAGGCACAATAAATTAAATAGCTAAGGAAAACACAGAGAAAATCCAAAACTGATCTTTAAATTTTAAAAAGTTACTGCAGGATTTTGAATTATAATTCCAGTCAGGGCCCTTATATCTTTTAAATTCAGTACCAACAGCATTTTACTTTGGTACAACCATATGGTAAATTCAGATAATTGACTTAAATTAATTTAACTTAACCTAAGAAAAAAACTGGAATGGACTAAAAGTAAACAAATCAAGGTAGAGCCATTCAGTGGAATACTATACAGCTATTATTATAATTTAAATCTAGACATATGGATAGTTGTTAGTAAAAACACTTACTTACTAGTCTCCGATTTTAGGCATATGTTTATTTATAAAAGTATCTTCAAATTTCAAATATATTGTAGGACTGTTAGCCAGAAGACTAATTTGTACTGACTAGTTTATTTAAATGCTACTTTAAAAGAATTATGAGATATGAAATAATTACCATCTATTTGCCTTCCTATCTTCCAAGTGGTTAACAAGGAAAATAAAACTTGTTTATTAGCTAACATATTTTATACGAATAGTTTCCACAAGATATCTAAACACTTAAAACTACACCATTTGATTTTCACTGGCAGTGTTTTCTGGGGTATGTCCTCAAAATCATTTTAATCAGAAGCATATCCTTCTTCAAAATAACAAAAGTACAAGCACCAATGGAAAAAATAAGGTAGATATCATCAAAATTAAAAATGTTTGGGGCCGGCCCGGTGGCGCACTCGGTAGAGTGCGGTGCTTGGGAGTGCGGTGGCGCTCCCGCCAAGGGTTCGGATCCCATATAGAGACCGGTCGGCTCACTGGTTGAGTGTGGTGCGGGCGCGACACCGAGGGTTGCGATTCCGTTGCCAGTTGCGGTACAGGTGCGACACCGAGGGTTGCGATCCCGTTACCGGTCACGAAAAAAGACAAAAAGGAAAAAAAAAAAAAAAGGTTTTTCAAAAAAAACCCCACAAAAAAAAAAAAAAAGGTTTTTCAAAAAAAACCCCACAAAAAAAAAAAAAAAGGTTTTTCAAAAAAAACCCCACAAAAAAAAAAAAAAAGGTTTTTCAAAAAAAACCCCACAAAAAAAAAAAAAAAGGTTTTTCAAAAAAAACCCCACAAAAAAAAAAAAAAAGTTTGGGCTCAAAAAAACCCCCTGAAAAAAGAAAAAAGACAAAAAGGAAAAAAAAAAAAAAAAAAAAAAAAAAAAAAAAAAAAAAAGTTTGTGCTTCAAAAGACACCCTGAAGAAAGTGAAAAGTCAACAAGTAGAAAGGGAGAAAAATTATTCAAATTATATATCTAATAAAGGACTTTTATCTAGAACGTATAATAAACTCCTACCACTTGATACTGAAAAGACAGATGACCCAATTTAAAAACAGGCAAAGGACCTAAACAGACATCTCTCAAAGAAAATATACAAATGGCCAATAAGTACATGGAAAGATGTTCAACATCATCAGCCATCAGGAGAATGCAAATCAAAATGACAATGAAATACTATTTCATACCCATTAGGACGGCTATAATAAAAAAAGACCGATAATAACAAATATTGGTGAGGATGTAGAGAAATTAGAATCCTCATACACTGCTATTGGGAATATAAAATAGTTCAGCCACTTTGGAGCAGAGTCTGGCAGTTTCTCAAAAGGTTAAACATGATAGTTATCATATGAATGCACTCTTAGGTACACACCCAAGAGAAATAAAAACATATATCCACACAAAATCCTGTACATGAAAGTTTACAGCAGCATTATTCATAGCAGCCAAAAAGAAAAACAACCCAAATGTCCATCAACTGATGAATGGATAAACAAAATGTGTTATATCCTTATACGATGAAATATTATCCAGCAATTAAAAGGAATAAAGTACTGATACATGCTACAACATGGACAAACCTTGAAAACATTATGCGGACAGAAAGAAGCCAGTCACAAAATACCACATATTGTATAATTCCTTATATGAAATGTCCAGAATAGGCAAATCTACAGACAGAAAGTAGATTAGTAGTTGGCAGGGGCTGTAGGGAGGGAGGCAATGGGGAGTGACTGCTAATGAGTAACAGGGTTTCTTCTTGGGAGGATGAAATGTTCTAAAACTAGACTGTGGGCTTCTGGTCAAGATGGCAGAATAGACGGTCCCCAGCTTATTCTCCCACAAATCAACCAATTTACAACTATTAAAAAGAAATGACAGCCACGCTGGGGCCACTAAAGCTCAGGGGAAGAGGAGAAGAGACCTATGGAGGGTAGGAAGGCAGGAGAGGCCATGATGAGAAAAAGAAAGGATCACTAACACCATTTCAAGCCCTGGCTGCTTTAAGGCTGGAGCTGGTGAGCACACAGAGCAAGAGCTAGCAAAAGCCACAGCTCTGACCTTCCTATGAAGTTGCTCAGAGGTGGCAGGAGAGATGAGGATCTTGGTGGCCCCTAGGCCACAAGACCACTAACAGGGTTCCCATGGACCCACACAGGAGCAAGGAGCCACAGAGAACTGAAAAAAAGGAGGCCATTCAGAGGCCGACCACAATGGACCGGCACACGGTCCATCCCACGGGAAGTATTTGGAGTGAGGGAAGTGGGGGAGATGGGCCACCAGGGGAACATTGGGGCACAGCAAGGACAGCTGATCTGCCCTCCAATCAGTGTAGGGCCACTCCGTGGAGACTGGTCAGGAATACAGAACTGTAGGGGGTGAAGTTTGATGAAAAGACTCAGACCCAGACCAGCGTTTCCATGCAACCCATGTGTACCAGACCTCACAAGACCTGGAAGAACATACAAGGACAACCATTAAAACCTGAGCTGCACAAAAAGTCTTCCTCAGGGAAACAGCAGCAAAGCAGTAGTTTAGCTTAGCTCAACTACAGGGTTCAAGTGCTGGTCCCCACAAGACATTTCTCCGTTTTAGAAGTAAGCAAAGGACAATAAAATTCCAGTGCAGAGTTTAAGTGATGGGAATAGCACATAATTCAAACAGAATTGAAAGAAAAAACAAAACACCCACAGATCAGAGAGAAAGTTTGATATTAACTAGTAGAGGTGTAACATCACCAAATAACACCTATAAAACCTAGAAGGATTGGAAGCCCCCTGGGCTCCCAAGCCTGGGGGGAGCAGGGGGCCAAGGGCCTCAACCGCACACCCCTATCATCCACAACTGGGCTGCTGCAGGAAGTGCCCCAGGTCCCAAGTCAGGGTGGCGAGGGGTCGAGGGCCTAAGCTATGCCCCTGACATCTGCAACCAGCCCAGCAATGACCACTGAGCCACTGCTGGTAGTGCCCCAGACTCCCGAGCAGGGGGTGGGGGATGGGGAGGTGGGTGGCCAAGGGCCTCAGCCACACCCCCCTGACATCTGCATTCAGCCCAGTGACTACCCAGCTGCCAGAAGCCCTGGGCCGGAATAGGGGTGGTGGTGGCCATGGGCCTCGATCATGCTCCACTACTTCCCACCCTTCCCATCCTATTTCCCTCCCCTTTCCCTTCTCCTTCTCTCCCCCAACTGCTCTGCAACAACATTTTACAATGAGGCATGGAGCTGGGGGGGAAGCTGAACCCAGCTGCAACTAGACAAGCTGCCACCACAGCCCTGGGGCCCTGCCAAAGCCCTGAAGTGTGGAGCTGAGGAAAGCTGAACCCAACCACAACTAGGCAAACTGCTACCACCACCCTGGAGTCCCACTAGGACCCCTGGGCATGGAGTTGGGGGAAGCTGGACCCAGCCACGACCAGGTAAAGAGCACACCAAAAACACTACTTTCACACAGGTAGCCCTCCACAGTCACTGCAACTGCCATGGCTGCCGCAAAAGCAGCTAGTCTCTACAGCAGCAATCACAGCCACTGTGCTGATGGCACACCAGACTTTCAATTTCATTGACACAAGGAGAGGCACCAATGGAGACCAAAAGAAAAAGAAAAAAAAAAGAAAGAAGAGGTCCTCTCTCCCCACAAAGCATTCTCCAGAGTAACAGAAGTGTCTGACCTATGATAATAGGGGAGGATTTGATCACATCTGTTTCAGTACTGGACAGATCATCTATGCAACAAACCAAGGAGGAACAGTTAATCTATCAGATGGAGAGAACAAATCTATGGTTATTAGAGGGGGAGGGGAGAGACTGCATAAGAGGCATAAATAAGTATGATTTGTAACAATGAATGTGCTAAAAAAAAACCGCTAGATTGTGGTGATGGTTGCACATCATCTTTGTGAATATATTAAAAACCACTGAGTTACAAACTTTAAATGGGTGAATTATATAGTATGTGAATTAAATATCAATAAAGTCATTATTAAAAAAAATCATGCCTCTGTAAGTATACCATCCAACTACAACACCATAGCAGCAATATTCCTAATAAAGGCAGAAAGGGAATTCTTTCACTCTTCTGATCTAAGATTTCCATTTTAAAAACCAAAATGGAATCAATACAGACTTATCTTTCTCCTTCTTAAATTCAATCATCAGTATTAAATTCAATCATCATACATCAGTATGCAATACGCACAAATATTTGGGATTATGCTATTAATCATAATATAATAGTAACAGTAATAGTAATAATAGTACAATGACCATAAGATAATGTTTAATTTGTACAGGAAAACTAAACCAAAAAAAATGCAACCATAGTCTACCACCAACTATTTCGATATTCCTTCAAATTTTTATTCATGTTTAAAATAGATTTTGTAATTATAATTATGATGTATATACAACTTTTTCACATGTTTCTATTCCACCATTTGATGATTTTGAATAAATACATAACAATCTATTCAAGGTTTATCCCCATGTATATTTAGTAGCTAGACAAACAAGCATAAAATCTCAAGTTACAGAATTTATACCCTAGGTCATAATATTTCTAAAAATATTTGGTTTTTAGTTCTTTAGACCATTCACTTGTTTTAAAACAAAAAATTAACTACTAACATTTTAAATCTGCTAAACAAATACGCTCTTTTACCAAATGATCATTTTCAATCAAAATAATTTAGTAATGAAAAAAAGGAAGGTGAGAACCCCTCCTCTTCCACAAAAAAGGGGGCGAGGAAAGGACCAAAAAAGCAACAGACAAAAATCTAAAGAATAAATTTGTAGAAAAGTTGACTCACAAAATGACTCATGAGCATTTCCTGGATATTTTGTCCAAGAAAACTCTTCTGAATAAATTGGAGTCTCGTTTGGCTACAATACATCATTCTACCATTATGATTAATGCCTTAGTGCCAAATATTTGTTCATGTGGCATATGGACAAGAGAAATCTCATATGTGTTGATTTACATATTAAAAAACTTAAGTCACTTAGAAGAGAAACACTATGAGATAGAGGGCAACTACAAAAACCTTTACACTAATAAGAAAAAAATGTGTCATAGTTTTAACTTTTAGACAAATTAGATATAACTGAACTGCTGCATTTTGATCCTGAACTGTTTCACTAATATTGAAAAAGAATTGTAAACTTCGATCTAGTTCCTTCTAACCTCTAAAATTCCAATCATTTAGGTATAGGAATTGATTTCAAAATTTCAAAAGATCTCTACACTTTTAACTATTGATGCAGTAATACTGTAAAACTGAAGACAAAAGCAAGTCTGTTGAGGAAAATAAAGGGAATAAGTTTTGCAGATGCTGACATTGAATCAAGGCAATATTATTAATAAACTATAAAGCTGAATTCAATGCCATTTTTAGAGTCCCAAGTTTTAACTAGTGATGCAGTAATACTGTAAAACTGAAGACAAAAGCAAGTCTGTTGAGGAAAATAAAGGGAATAAGTTTTGCAGATGCTGACATTAAATCAAGGCAATATTATTAATAAACTATAAAGCTGAATTCAATGCCATTTTTAGAGTCCCAAAGAAGTCCTGCAGTTTCTATCAATACTCAAAACGTATATGATAAAAATTTTCCATTTGAGAACATCTAAATTACTCATACTGGCAAATAATATAAGCACACAAAGTAACCTAAAGACAAAATGTGATTAGGGATGGTAACAAGACCTTAAGTTAAAGCCAGAATGTTGCACATTAATTTATTACATAGCTTTTTCTCCCAAAATTAATCAATATATTGAGCATCTAACACATGAAACTCTATGTTGTGCAGCTTCATATATACATATATAATACACAAATTCTCCCTTATTCCCACCCCCAAAACAAAACAAAAACATTAGGTAGGAGAAAGAACAAATCAATAAACAATTCTGTTCTTTTTGCCTAATATCATTGCCACTGCATCAGTTCCTCATAACTCATCTAGAATACTAAAAATACCTCAATTAACATCCCTCAAGCTCCAAGCCTAGATCCCCTCTCCATTCCTTCAATTCCAATCCATTTTGTCTTTAAGTGATTTTGTTTTCTTAACATTTTCATCATATAATTCTCCTATTCAATAACTTAAAATAATTCTCCACTATATACTGCTAAGGTTAGAGGAGCTTCTTTTGGGCAAGGCAAGCTAGAGAGGCACTATAAAGAATCCAGCTCAGAAAAATCTCCCTTAGACATTTTACCAGTTAAGTTATTTACTCAGATTAATAAATGCCTTTTTAAAATGCAAACATCTACCAGAAGGGACAGGATTACCCTCCATTCAAATTTATACATTAACAACCCAGTTTTGAGAAACAAGAAAAAGGGAATTTAAATGTGAGTGCAGCATGAGGCAGTTAAGTTTCCAGAAGTGGATGATGGCTAACAGAAAGACACAAAAGAGAAAGGAGAGAGACTAAGACAAACACTAGCCTACAGATCCTACTAGTAAGAAAAGGGCACTGAAAATCCATATCCACATACACACAAGCCTCTATGATATACAGTTCTCTTTCCTGTCTCCATCATGCTCATCCCATTTTACTTTTATAAGCATTTCATTAATTCTACTGAGTATTATGTAAGAAACAGTATTGTGTACCAAAGATCACGGCTACAAAGATAATGATCAAGAACATTTCTTTTCATAAAGGGGTTATACACTCAGGGAAAGGAGGAAAAACAAATAACCACAATGTACTTAACATACCATAACGGAAGTGTATACAAAGTACTACTAGGTCATAGAAGAATAAATCACCACCTGACTGTGGAATTCAAAAAGTTTGTCCTGGAAAATAAAAGGAGTTTGCCAGATAGACAAGGTCAGAGAGGGCATTTCAGGTAAGAGTTGCAGAATATGGAAAAGGATATTGGCTAGAGCCAAACTAAGAAGAATATGCTGTACAAAGTTTGGGATGAGATTCTGCAGGCAATGGGGAACTGATTAAATTTTTAAAGTAGGAGAGTGACATAGCCACATTTCTTGTTTAGAAAGATAATTACACCAGAGGCTGGGCAGTTAGCTCTGGTGGTTAGAGTGCGGTGTTGTAACACCAAGGTCAAGGGTTTGGATCCCCATACCAGCCAGCCACCAGGAAAAAAAAAAGAAAAAAGAAAGCAAGCTAACTATGCCGGAAGTGTGGATAATTAACTAGAATGAAGAGAGACAGATGTTAGGGGAGACCAATTAGATTATTACAATAGTGTAGACAAGAAATAAGGGTCTGAAACCAAGCCAATAGCCGTGTGAATGAAGAAGGGCCAGATTAAGGAACAATTTTTGAAATAAACACAATAGGACTTGGTCACCAATAGGTGGAAAAAGAAATGGAAGGTCTAACTTTGGGGCTTAGGAAGAGAAAAAGAATACAGTAGTATGAACAAAGTGTAGGGATGAGGATTGGGAGAAAAGTTGTTTTGATCTGTGTTTGAAGCACTTTAAGAACATTTACATGTCAGTCTGAAGTTTAGTAAAGAGGTAGGCTACAGCAAGATTAGGAGTCACCTATTCATACACGGTAGCTTAAGGTATTAACTAACCAGGACCTTCCCCTTAAGCCTGGCTTAAGCTCAACACACCTACTTCTCAGCCGTTGTACTTTTGTTACTGCCTCCTCCTTCAAAAAAAAAAAAGTATTTTCTTTACTACAGCTATCCCAAATTCTAACAATAGTTTTAGATTAACTGAATTCCTTTTCTTCTTCCTTTACAAAACATTTCTTAATGACTACCAAGTCAGGATTCTGGAGTTCTGGTTTTACCTCTCCTACTAGAAATGTGTGTTCTTAGGTAAGTCCCTTAACTTTTCTGCATTTTCACTGTTAAAAAAGGTTACTGGGTTAGCTTCTTAGGATTTCTTAGGAAGTCTTTCCAACTGTAATACCACACAACTCTTTCTGGCTGCACAAAGAACTCTACATTACATGTTAATTATAACATTCATATAGTTTTGTTTTTTTTTAAAACATGTATCACAAAGTCTCTTAGTGCTCATCCACTTTGAGATATAACAGAAATACTAACAATTAGGATGGCAAGCACAAAAGATATCAGACCTTCATATTTCTTATGTGTCTTATCCCCTCTACTAACTTACAAACTTCTTGAGGATAAGAACCATTTATACCTTAAATGAAGGCTCTTAGTAATACTTATCGAATAAGAAAAGGCTGAGACAGTACAAACCAAAATGCTAAATTGAATGTCATATTGTTTTCTAAATGTGTTGTCTTTTAAAAAAAAAATCAGAACATACATGGTATGCGCCACATGATAAATTCCTTTCATATCTCCTATATTACCTAAACCACAAGCAGGAATACATATGGCATTTGTGGGGGGAGGGGGGAGTAGTTCATTGAAAGCAGACTGATCTTTATATTCCATAGGTATTTATTCCTATATAAGAATAAGGAAGAGTCAGAAATTGAGGACATGAGAACAGTAAGCATGAAACGATGAAAATCACCACCTGTACCATCACCACCATCATCTTAAAGAGAACATTATAAAAGTGTTAAGTAAGCTGGGATATAGAGAGAAAAGAAAGCACAGATACATTACCTAATAACAAGGAAAGAGATATATATACTCAGGATGCTCAGCCTGATTTCAAAAGCATGTCAGATGACTTAGACCTTTTCTATTATCATCGGGAAAACATGTGAGCTCATGTTAAATGGAATAATTTCAAGGCTGTTTACAGATTTTTCCTACCATCACACCTCTGAAACACAATTTCAAAACAAATTACCATCTGTTCTTGGTCAAACTGTTACATATTATCATTGTTATTCAAATACACAAGACAAACATAAATAATTACCAAAGTAAAGACAAATAGCAAAAGATCTCTGCAGCTTCATGATTCTTACCTGTTCACTCTCCTAGGACACTTGTCTGGTTTAATATCTACCTCATAGAGGTAGACATCAATCTTTGGGATTTCAACTTGAAAACAATTAGCCAGCAGTTTAATGGGTTTGCCCATGGTGCCATAGCCAGGTCTTCTGGGCACCATGAGTAGGGGCTGGGCCCCAACGGGTCCTGTCAGGAAGGAAAAAAAAGAGTCATATTGTTACAAGCTGCATTTGATAATCTTGTCAACCAGAAAAATGTAAGAATTGTAAGTACAGCTGATAATGGTTAAAGACCAGTGCTGAAAGATGACATCATTCTTGACATTTCAACTTCCTTCACCCCAATTTCCTCTCTTCATTAAAAACAAACAACTGTATACCCCTGGAAAACTGTTCTGAAAGGGGTAGACAAAAGGAAGAACAATCACATAAACCCAGGTGAGCATGAGAAACACAGGTGAGACCCAGAGAGTGTGAGACCAACAGCAAAGTAATCTTAAAGCAGAAAGAGAAAATAAAGAGCAAAAATTAAAATAAAAGCAATATACATCAAGTTGAATCACGAGCATCCAAAAAAAAAAAGCAACATACAGTAAAAAGGATTAACAAATGACAAAACTGATTACTGGAAAAGGTAAATAAAATTTTTTTAAAAATGAGAAAAAGGGCTTAAAAAATCTGTATCAAGTGAAAAAAATCAATACTGATAATGAAGACACTTCAAACACTGTGCCAATAATTTTGACAGTTTGATAAAACAGACAAATACCTAGAGAAATACAACTTATTAACATGCAAAAGTATATAATCTAAAAAGACCTCTGCTGGTGGGAATGTAAAATGGCACAGCCACTTTGGAAAACAGTATGGTGGTTCCTCCAACATTAAAAACAGAGCCATAACATCCAGCAATTTTACTTTTTTTTTTTTTTTTAAAGATGACCGGTAAGGGGATCTTAACACTTGACTTGGTGTTGTCAGCACCACGCTCTCCCAAGTGAGCTAACTGGCCATCCCTATGTAGGGATCCGAACCCTTGGCCTTGGTGTTATCAGCACCACACTCTACCAAGTGAGCCACGGGCCACCCTCTGCAATTTTACTTCTGAGTACATACTCAAAAGAATTGAAAGCAGAAAGAATCGAATAAAGAGATATTTGAACACCCATATTCATGGCAGCATTATTCACAACAGCCAAAAGATGTCAGTAATCTACGTGTCCATTAATGAATGAATGGATAAATAAAATGTGGCATATACATACAATGGAATATTGTTCAGCCTTGAAGAAAATTCTGGCACAAGCCTTCAGCCTTGAAAATTATATGTAAGGGTACAAGGCGGAAGACCAGTTGGTAGACTAATTGACTGTCCAAGTAAAGGATAATGTTGGTTAATACTAGACTGGTAGCAGCTGGTAGAGTGATGGTTGTGGAAGTCATTTAGAAGACAGGCCTGACAGGAATTGCTAGTGGATTAGATGTGCGGTATATGAGAGAAGAGAGTTCTCAAGGTTTTTTGGTCTAAGCAAATGAAAGAATGCAAGTATCATTTACTGAGACAGGAAAAACTCAGTGATAGCAGCTCGTCTGGAAAGTCAATCAAGAGGTTTTTTAGGACATGTTAAGTTTCAGGTGTCTATCTAAGTAGGTGACAAGTAGGCACTTAGATGACTGTGGAGTTCAGGGGAGAGGTCCAAATTGGAGATGTAAATGTGGGTGTCCTCATCATCTAAGTGGTATTTAAAACCACTAAATTAGAGGAGATATCCAGACTGTGGCGTGGATTCAGAAGAGTACTAAGAACTGGAACACTCCCAATGTTTAGAGATGGGGAGATGAAGAGAAAACAGCAAAGGAACCAGAAAAGTAAATGAAAACAGCAAAGGAACCAGAAAACTCTAAAAGGACAGACAACCCATAAATTACAGGGGGCAATAAAAAAGGAGAGAAAACTTACAGATTAAAGGACACTTTAAAACATATCAATCACAATGTGTGAAATTTATTTGGATCCTGACTCAAAAATTTAAAAAAAAAAATTTTTTTAAGGTAAACTGTTAAAAAGTATAATATTTGAGACAAGTAAAAATTTGAACAACGATGATATGATATAAGGGATTATTATTATTATTATTTTGTTGGATAATATATGTCTATATTTTAAAAGTTTATATCTTTTATGGATACTTACTAAACATTTATGGGTGAAATCACATTATGTCTAGAATATGCTTCAAAAAAGATTCAGAGGAGGGGTAAGTAGAAGGGACATGATTGGAGATGGGTTGATAATTGTTTGGGTTTGGGTAATGGGTACATGGAAGTTTATTATACAATTCTGACTATTTGTATACATCCTAAATTCTCTATAATAAAATGTCTTTAAAAAATAGGAAGAGACGAAGGGCTTTTTCCTAATCTCTTTTTACTATCCCATTGTACAGATAAGGAAATTAAGGTTAAGGAAGATTAAATGCACTGCCCAAAGTCACAGTTAATTTTTTTAATAGACTTCATTTTTATAGAGCAGTTTTAGGTTCACAGCAAAATTGAGCAGAAGGTAGAGATTTCCTTTTTACCTCTTGCCCCCACATACACACACAGCCTCCCCACTATCAACATGTCCCACCAGAGTGGTATATTTGTTGCAACTGAACCTACACCGATACACCATTAATAAATCACAGTTAATATGAGAGCTAGAATATGTCTCCAAAAACCATGCTTTTTACACTGTGTCATACTGTCATTTTTTTTGTCCATTGTCATTATGTTGTCTGGTGCTTTTTATACAATCTGGCAAAACCAAAGTTCTAGTTCATGAATAAGCAATGACTAAAAACCTACAGTTACTAACTATAAAATCAACACCAAGGTTAAGTATCCAAAAGATATTTTAAGGGCCAGCCCGGTGGCGCACTGGATAGTGCGCCGCTTGGGAAGCGCGGCTGCGCTCCCGCCCGAGGGTTCGGATCCCACATTCAGACCGGTTCCTGCTCACTGGCTGAGCGAGGC
>NW_007726217.1:991622-1002682 GCF_000696425.1 Galeopterus variegatus | reverse complement strand
AAAAAAAAAAAAAAAAAAAAAAAAAGATATTTTAATATAAATTAGTAGAGGAAACAATTCTGTCAATGCATCAAATTATACTTCCAATGATACATATTTTAGTTATTTAACAAATACATATGAGGGGTCTTCAAAAGTTTATGGAAGGTTTTGTGTTATTTTTTAATTCAATTTTTCTACAAACTTTTTGAAGTACCCTCAGAAAATTCCCACTAAAGTTGAAAATGTAATTACACAGAAAAACAAAGCACTATCTGGAATTTCTCTCTACCTCTAACTTTTAAGTACTGGCTAATATCAACTAACAAAACTAAACTTCAAACATAAAACCATGCATTTTCGAAGCATACGTGAGTCTATGTTGTTAACTGATCTAACAATCTAATATGTACTAGTTGTAAGTCCAAAGCTAAATTACAGCCTGCAACAAATGTGAATGGTGAAAAATAAACAGTGCATAAATCAAAATCAACTACAGCAAATACTATATAGCCTATTACCAAATTATGGATTTTCACTGGGAACTTCTGCTTTAATATTCATAGAATACTTGTTCCAACAATTCTGCTTCTAGGAGCTCATCCAAAAGCAATTACTAGACTAGTATACAAAGACATACATACTAAGATACTTACCAAAGTTTTATTCATAATAACAAAAAACTGGAAAAATCTAAACCACCGCCAGTGAGAATGATTAAATAATATATAGATAAAATTAAATGCTATGCACTCTGTAAAAATTATTACATTGTTATATAGATATAATGACATGGGAGAAAGGTATATGATAACATTACTGAGTAGAAAAAGCAGGTTAGAAACAATTAATAGGATGGATATATAAACACATGGATGTAAGTCTGGGAAGATATACAAGAAAAAATTAACAATGGTTTTATCCAGAGGATAGGATCTTATTATTTTCACTTTCTATTTTAGACTTTCTTGTATTAATTGCTTTTTAAAATAATAAACATTTGTTATTTTTTTTTTCCTTTTTGTCTTTTTTTGTGACCGGCAACGGATCGCAACCCTCAGTGTAGCGCCCGTACCGGACCAGGACCGGCAACGGAACCGCAACCCACGGTGTTGCTCCCACACCTCGCTCAGCCAGTGAGCAGCCAGTCTGTATATGGGATCCGAACCCTCGGCGGGAGCGCCGCCGCGCTTCCCAAGCGGCGCACTGTAGCAGTGTGCCACCGGGCCGGCCCAACATTTGTTATTTTATAATCAGAAAAAATTATATTTTTGTTTTGCTAAAACAAATATATGAGGGTACTTTAAAAAAAGGAAAAATAGGGGCCGGCCCAAGGCTCACTTGGGAGAGTGTGGTGCTGGTAACACCAAGGCCACGGGTTCAAAGAACTCTACTCTGAGCTAGGGTTTTTCCATATAAAACAGAGAATTCTTCCAGGAAATGTCCCCTTTACAGGGCCCCAGACCTCTTTCGCATACTATCAAGCCAGGCTTACAGAACCAAGCAAACGCAATGCTCTCACTGGAAAATATAAACTAATATAAATTCATTCTAAATTACCAACTCATCACATAAAATTCTCCAAAAGAACAAAAAGAAGTAACATCTAGACATCTTTTCATTCATTCTGCTTTCCTAAATAACTTAATTCCTTAATTTTTTTTTTTCCTTTTTCTCTTTTTTCGTGACCGGTAATGGGATCGCAACCCTCGGTGTCACGCCCCTACCGCGACCGGCAACGGGATCACAACCCTCAGTGTAGCGCCCGCACCATGCTCAACCAGTGAGCAGACCGGTCTCTATATGGGATCCGAACCCTCGGCGGGAGTGCCGCCGCACTCTACCGAGTGCGCCACTGGGCCGGTCCTAATTCCTTAATTTTTAAAATTAATAGATTTATTAGCTTGGAACTTGGTTTAAAAATGTAAAGTGGTTATATCAGGGTGATGGAATCATGGATAATTTTTTTAATGTCTTCATCATGTTAATCGAATTACATTTGAAGGTTACATATATGTTCTTTTTTTCCTTTACTTTTTAGTCTTTGTTTACAAGAAAAAAAGTTGTTTATTTTTCAGTTTTCTCTTAGGGCGACTCATCACTGATAAACAGAGAAATTAAACACTAAAACATAAATCAAATTTTAAAATAAGTACCGCTGCCAGTCACGAGCAGCAAATACTAACAACAAAAAAGTTACAGTGGTCACTCCAGAGCAGCACAAGCTAAAATTTAAATGAAAACCCAATAGAAAAACCTTTACCACTTAGTAAATTCAGGCCCACCAGACAGAGCAGCAAATTAACATGTTTTTCCTTCGACATAAAAAAAATAACAATAAAAACATTTCCCAAAGTGATTAAAGAAGATTGTTTATCTTAAATACTAAACTGACAGCCTGATGGCATTACATATTTTAGCGTTTTGAGTCCACAGCTATTATTCACTTCATTTAAATCCCAATCCTGATTTAGTCCTAGTCTCCCATATCTAACTTTTGTTCCTTTGGAACTGGTTCCCAAATGACTTTTCTTGACTTTTATTATTAAAGAAATGCAGAGCTCTAAAACAACTATATTTAGACATGAATTTAAAAGTATAACTAAGAAAGAAACAAGCTTATTCACTTCTGCAATACTGTATAAAACTACCACCAAACATGTCAATCTGCATGTCATTATTTTAAGGTAAATGTTTTCCCTCCATTATTAAGTAAGTGTAATTCCTTTCATCCTAAATAGTAATCTGACTTTACCTAAAGACACTCACTAGAATAGTATGGTTCTCAGAAGCAGTTATCTCATGGAACATTTCTGCTGTCCTTATTTCCACATTATTTGGAACTAAAATATAACCTATACTTTTAGTTCAGTTGTAATTAGGCCATAAAAAATAGGGTTTCATCAGAAACTCTCTTAGCTGAGGAGTCACGGGCACAGATGCTAAACTACTGATTATTATTATTTAAAAACTAATCACGCCAGCTTTTTTGGTTAAATCAAAGTTCAGATGGTACTAAATCAGTAGATTGTATAGAACACGCTTAAAAATCCTTTAAAATATTCCATGTGAAAGAGAACAGACAAATTTTAACTTTTACTAAGGAATGATTCGCCAAAACCAATTGTATGGGGTTTGTATTTGAAGTCCTTTAATGTAAATAAATTTAACAGTTTTCTATGTGTCTACATAACAACTAGATTTTAAAACACGCTATCATAAAATGATTCCTGAGAATCTCCACACAAAAGAAAAACTTAAAACAGAATTTGAGAGCCAAGATTCAATACTTACCTGACAGACGAGAATATTTACATCTATAAAAGCTTTTAATCCAAGATATATATCTATCAAATTCTGGATTTAAATCTTAGTTGTTCCAGAAAATAATGCCTATGCAAAAAAATCTTTTAAAATTAAAACAATTTAGTTGCACATTTTCCCCAACTATGCTTTCAACTTCACATTCAGCATAACGATTATATAAAGTCTCTGGAAGAATGAAATTTTGTTTCTCATGACAATCTTAAGCCAAATTATAGTTTACCCTCATTATTAGACTATAGTCAGTCACCTAGAAACTGCACTGAAAAATAAACTTCATGTTTCAAGATGGCCAAGCATAGGATTGAGAAATCTACTATACTTCCCCAGACCTGAAGACGGCTAAATGGGTATGTATTTCAGCAATGGGCACCCCCCCCCCCAAAAGAGGTAAAACTTATTTTCTGAACCATACTGGGCTAGTTGTACCAGTTAACTAGGTGGTTTGATATTACAAGTATTTTCTAAGATGCTGCTCACATATTTGAGCATAATTTCATATGAAAAACCCAAAAGAGAAAAAGAAAAAAAAACTTAAAAAATTTTTAAAAAATATCTTGATAAGTATTTGGATGATTAATACAGTGTTTAACTTTCATGTTTTGTTTTCCAGGCTTACACCAAAACAGTTATGTAAAAATCATCTACAGCCCCACATCATCACATTTCCTGTACAGTAAGAGCAAATAATATAGTAGAAAATTAAAAAACAAGAGCAGGACTCAGTTTCAGAAACATGCAAATCAATAAGAAACAGTGTATCAAACTCTTCACAATCTAGAGAAACTGTCTGTATTTAAGAAGATATGGAGAAGTCAAGAAAATGGAGCACCAAAAAGAGAAATGGCAGAAACTGATTAGCGAAAATTCCATGAGACAAAACTTGTAATAAATTCCCCTCCCAACCCATTTCCACAATTTGCGAGGCTTTTTTTTTTTTTTGCATCCACTTGACAATTATACTCCTTAATCTATTCTACAAAGTTCTTTATTTTTATGTCATTGGTTTCTTGTATATAGGTTTTTCTTAGATCATATTCAAGTACTTCTCAAACTGGCGAAAAGACTTGTGAAATCAGGATTTTGTAACAAGACATCCTTCCCAAATATTCTAAAAATTAATTTCTAAATTTGTGATCGTCTGGATGGAATATACTTTAAAATTTAACATACCAAGCATGTTCATTTGGTAAGCAAACTGTTATGTAATATTTACTTTATGTCCCCCAAGAACATAAAGAGTGGAGTTTTTTGTTTGTTTGTTTGTTTGTTTTTTAAGGACAAATACTGTTCATGTTGCAATTTATCCTCAAGACTACCGTTTTTCCCCCAGGTGATAAAGCAATTTTCCTAAATTCCAATTCCCAGGAATACAACAATGGCTTCTCTAGGGGATAGACAATGGGAAAAAAAAAAAAAAAATACTGTCAGCAATTTTAAGATCTACCTCTTCAGTGATCCAGGCTGATACGACCTTTCCGAGGTCCTCAGAAATTACATACACCATACTGCCGCAAACAGAAGAGAACTCGGGGATGGAAGCAATACCACCTTGTATTTCACGATGCACTAACACCTATATCAAACTTAACTCTCATCTCTTATCTCAATGCATCTTCACAACTACCTTAGTAGGTAATAGGAGATGGCTGGCCGCCCAGACTCTACGGGGCACACAGCCGGTTAAAGGACACCGTTACATCTTCAACTGGAATAACAAAAGCGATGGCAAACCTTTCTGGAGTCCAGAAAATGAGTATCTAGAAATAAGAGTAACATCGCCTAGATAACCCCAAACTTAAACCCTCCAAGCAGTTTCCCCTCCCCGCAGTTTCGCCAACTCAGTGGCCCTCGGGGACCTGCGGCGGGGCTGTAAGGAGGCGGGGGGCGGGAAACGGGGGACGCCTTTACGACGCTCACCTCGCGCACCTTGGCCAGGGCAGAGGAAGCGACGATGCTCAGGGGACAACAGCTGGGTGACGCCCCCACCTACCCGGCCCAGCAGCTGACTCACCTGCGGAGCCGATTTCCATTCATGGAGCTGTGGGGAGTGCTTCGAGCGAGAACGGCGCCCGCCACTGGGGGCGAGGAGGCGACGCAGGGGGCAACACGACGCGCCTGGCTCCCTCTCTCGGCCCCGAGGCGGAGGCGGCGACGGCTTCCCCTGAGCCACCCCTCTCTGAAAGCTCTCGGTCGGAAGAGCCGCCGTCGGGAGACTTCACGGGAACCAAGAGGAAGGAGAGACGTGAGGCGAGGAGAGTGGACCCCGTCCGGAACTTGCGTCGCCCGGGCCGCGACACTCCCACCCCTCCTCCACGACTGCGGGCCGCCGCCGCCGACCTCCCCGGGGCCGCCCCCGGAAGCCCGCCAGCGTCAGTTCCGCTGCCCAGCTCGCCAGGCGTCCACGCTTCGCCTCGCGGCCCCGAGCCGTGCGGGAGCGATGTCCGTGCGGGCACGGCCGACGCAGAGGACAATGGGGAGGCGCCTGCGAGCGGGCGCGGAGCCGGGGCGGAGCTGCAGCACACGCGGCGGGGCCGTGCCGACTGGAGACAACCCCGAGAGGCCGGACTCCTCGCCCCACCCCCCGGCGGGGGCGGTGCCTGCCTGAGGCGACGTCGCGGCCGGCGGCGGAGCTTACCTGAGGAGCAGCCTACCTGGAGCTGGCTGAGACCCTGAGCCCGGCCCACTGAGGCCAGGTCACCCTCCGTCCCGGGACCCTCCCGCCACGCCCAGTTTAGGCCGCTCCGCGCGCTGCCTCCTCACGGGCGGTCAAGTGATCATCGCAACTGATCTCTCCAAGTCCGTAGGGCTTGCTTTAACGACCATTGGGGGGGGGGATGTACAGTACAGTTTGGGAAAAGATGACTAAGAAACAGGACATTACACAGACATCGGATTAAATAACTTTCACGTTTAAAGCTCTTTAATAGCGCCTAGTCACACTGAAAACCCAAACTTCTTTCCAGGGTCAAAACGCAGGGCGTTAACTGGCCCTGCCTTTCTCCCCCAGTGCGACTCGTCATGCGTGACACAGCTATTCTGGTCGGCACCCAATTCCCTCGCTGGCCAAGTGCTTCTCTGACTTGGAGCCTCTCTGCTTTCGGTTCCCTTGGCCAGGAACTTTCTCCTCTCTCCATCCTCCCCTTACAACCCACCAGTCATCTGCTCTTTTTATGCCCATGGTGGAGCACCTCTGTTATTCTGTTACAATATTTGCATGGTAACCCTTCGCCCCGTCTGTAATTTCAGTTTACTACTTTGTGTGCCCCCGTCCCCGCTAGACTGTAAGCTTTATAAGGAAAGCAGGTCCAGCTCATTGTCAGGCAAATTGTAGGTCCTTAATAAATTTGCCTTAATGAAACATGGTACCTATTTTATTCAGGCTGAGTAATGATTCATGATTTTTCCCTATGTCCTTAAGCATCAGTAATGCTGTTTAGACTTTTAAAAATCAAAATACATTCTTGTTTAAAAAGGAAAAGGAGAAAAACTATCCTATCTTCATTTTTCTCCACTCACTGTGGGACTTTGGATCAGTCACCTGACTTCTTTGGGCTTCAGTTTCCTCATCTGAAGAATGGAGAATAGGATGTACCTTACTTACAGTTGTGAGATTAGGCAATGTACATAAAGCACAGTGAAAACCCTCCCTAAATGTTTGTGAAAAACTAAAGTATTTACTATATTTAACCATTTTAAAGCACTTATTAGATTCACGTGCCATAACAATAAATGGATGGGAATCAAAACCACATCTGACTCCAATTCTGCCTAACTTTCTTCTTCCTTCATATCCCCACCCCTGTAACTGTAAATACCCTCCCCAATTTTAAAATATCAAATTTGTCACCAGATGAAACTTGCATCTTAAAAGTCATTTTCAATCCTTGACTGTACACAATCCAAATCTTGGTAGCAGCATCTGACCCTCTTGTGCAAGGGTCTATCACACCTGAAACCCCTTGATTCTGGAGCTGGTTCCCTGAATGAACGCAAGCTTCTTCAGCTTCCCCGACAATAGACATGGTTTGGTGATGAACCTTTGAGGTGAGCTACTCTTTTTTGACATGGATGGAAGGATTTGGACTCTGGCCTTCAATCCACTTTAATGTCAATGATGTCTTCCTGTCTACCTCTGCTATCCAGGACCCCACCTCTTTGACAGGGAGCCCATGTAAAAAGCTCATGAATTGTAATAACAGGAAGTGGGAAGACAAAAAAGATTTAATTAATTCTGCCAAAGGCAAAGCCATATAAGCCTTTCCCCTGACCACGGGGACACCCTATTTTGGATAACTCATTCCCAACTGAGTCTGCTCTTAAGGACATAGTGCAGGATCTTTGTGTATCTTGTTAACTGCCATAGCCCCAGTGCCTAGAACAGTGCCAGAGCCTGACACACTGCAGCATTCAGTAAATATTTGTTGGACTGATAAAAGGATGGATGAATAAGTAAATGGGCTTCAAGAATGCAGCTCAGGAAGTAGGCTAAAATTCTGTCCTCATCCCTGTTGTCACTGGTTGTTCTCAAAAGGAAGAATTATAGAAATAGTATAAAATCTCAGGTGCAGAGAAGTCAGTGCCCTCTGAAAGTTGAGCCACTTCAGCAGCCACCAAACACCCAATGCAAAATTTCTTAAAATATGATACAAAAAGAACTAGAAACGAAGGCAATAAATTGAACTTTAAATTAATAAACTGGACAAAATTTAAAACTTTGCTCTTCAAATTGAAAAGGCAAGCCACAGACTGGGAGTATATGCAAACATATGTGGATACTTCAAAAAGCTCATGGAAAGATTCGTATTATCTTTCAATTCCATTTTTCCATGAACTTTTTGATGTATCCTCACATATCCAATAAAACTTGAGTCCAGAATTTATAAAGAACTCTTGCAACTGAATAAGACAAACAACCCAATTTAAAATGAATGAAAGATGTGGACAGAGAATTTGACAAAGATACAGGGACAGCAAATAAGCACATGAAAAGATGATCAATATCATTGGTCACTAGGGAAAGGCACAGTAAGCTACCAAATACCAAGTACACTCAGGAAAGACAGGATGGCCAACTGTTGGTAAGTCTCCAAGCCCAGCAAATCACACTCAGGGACTCAGTGTCTCCTTCTTTGCTGCCACTGTAAGATTTTTATATACTCCAAGGCTTCCTGTGTTAGATAAGAAACATCAGTGGATGAGGAGAACTGGATAGAATCCTCTCACATGGGCCAAGATTAGAATCAATTTGGCACCTGAGTTCAAATCTTTCTCCTAGATGAGCAGTTTCTATAAGGCAGAAAGCAAGCTACTTTGTACACAATATAAAAGACACGGGCTTTAGGGGTTGGCAGAACTAAGACTGAAGGGCCTCTGCTACTCACTGTGATCTTGGGAAAGTCGCTCTGAGATTCATGTTCCTTACCTGTGAAAGTCAGAGTGCCCATGTGAAGCAGACACTGCTGGATATCTACCTAATAGTCCTTATCTCCTTTTTGGCTGATAGACATGACTAATCTTTCTTCCAAGTCTACATGACTCAGAGGTAACTGCTGATTAATCTAAGCCACTCAATGATGGATGAGCTTATTTGCTTTGCCAGTGACAGAATAGGAGTGAAAAAATGACCCATTTCTAGCAAATAAGACATGAGGCCAGATCTGATGGGGCTTCCAGGGAAAGATTTCATTATTTTAGAAAATAACACTGGGAGACATTAGACCCTCTTCTGCTAGACATTGTTTTGTCAGCATTTCCTTCCCGGAATCACAGTAGCAATAGTGGGACCATGAGGTGAACTAGCCTAAGGATAAACCAAACAAAGAATGGCAGAGCAAAAAGACTACAAGAACCTGATTTTTTGGTGTTATCACTGAGCCACTGAATCAATTAATCAACCTCAGAGACATACTAAATCAAGACTTCTTGTCATGTGAAATGATAGTTTCCTTATTTAAGCCAACTTAAGATTTTTTGCAATTGAAGGTAATTGACAAACTACTTCATATGACTCCTGTGAAGATGCAATTTATAACAGATACTGTAGAAAACACCTAGCAAAGTACTTTACAGTACCCAAGCCCTTTCTCCTTTTGCAGCTCACCTCCATTTACAGTCCATAGACCTTTTCCAAAAACCTGGCTGGTAGCTCCCACTCTCTTTTAAGAGGAAAGTTCCTTGCCTTTGGATGATGGGGAAGAGGGAACACAGGCTCCCTAGAAAAGTCCCTCAATATTACTTTGACCTAAAAAAACATTGCCAAGAGAATGGTGGTGAAGCTGCTGCAGTCTAGAACAAGACAATATGTTCCTGTAGGATAAACAAAGAGCTAAAAATAAACAAAAACAAAAACAAAAAACCCTTGATAAGATGTCCTGGGGAAGGTAGTTGTGGTGCATAAGTGGAGAACTTCTACATACACCTCATTCCCCAGTTAAAGTCCACTTTTCCAGCTCCTTTGAAGTACTACTTCTGTCATGCTTTGTGTATCTTCTAAACCCGCCGGGCCGGCCCGTGGCTCACTCGGGAGAATGCGGTGCTGATAACACCAAGGCCCCGGGTTCGGATCCCATATAGGGATGGCTGGTTAGCTCACTGGGTGAGCGTGGTGCTGACAACACCAAGTCAAGGGTTAAGATCCCCTTACCGGTCATCATTAAAAAAAATTAAAATAAAATAAATAAATAAACCTGCCAGCTTTCCTCAGCCTATAGCCCAGAGAAATAAATGTCTGGAAAGCTAGAAACAAAAAGGCAGAGAGAATTTCCCAACTCAACTGTTACTTTCCATCCAAGTGGTATAGAAAGAAGCCTTGGGATGACCCAGGCTCAGAACTTCAAACTAGTGTTCTCCTAGCACCATATTTTCCTTTAGCCACCAAACCCTACTTGCCATGAGATTCTGGGGTCTGCTAAGCCAAGATACCCGACAAATACTCAGCCTCACTCTACCCCAAGGCACCTGCTAGAAAAGAATGTGCTACAGCATATTTTGCCAAGTGATAGGGCAGAGGGAAGGCTGCTCAATCAGTGCTGAAAAGGGCTAGGATAAGCCCTTATTCAAAAATCATGGGCTCCAGGACCAGACAATGCACACCCTGGGCTCCCAGTCCTTTTCTCTTCAGCAGCAACCAATAGCCAAACTCTGAAGCCCTTTCAAAATCAATAACTTCTAAAACTGAAGTTTATAAGCAAAAATTTTCCATTAATGGTCATCTCCTACTCCCTCTGCTGAATACTTTATTTCTGCTTTACTTAGGGTCATAAATTTATGTCTTATATCAACTGGGGAAAATCTGCTTCACGTTCCAATTTGCTCTTCAAGTTCAACCAATCTCCCTAACCCTTGCTGCTGAAAAGGAGTATGGGTCTGGCTGGGTCTTTCCCAAGGGAATCAGGCAGGTGGTAGCCACAGGTTAGCTTTACAATTTGCAAAGTCACAACACTTGGCCTCCAGAGGAATGCCAGGGCCACTTGTGTACACACCAGCTGCCACAGTTTCTCACTGGGCCCTCTGCCAGAATCATTTTCTGAGCCATGTTCCCCTAGTGCACAGAAATAACAATGCTGTAGCAGTACCAGGTAGGAATGCCAGAACTTACATGCTTGACAATTGTACCAACTTAAGGAACAAAACCTCCAAGTTAGGGTAAGAGTAGATGATGATAATCTGGTTAAGTTTCTGCTTACCTGAAGATTCAAGAATGCTGAGTCCATCCTGTGCACTCAATATCACGTCTTGATTCCCCCCCCCCCCCC
>NW_007726217.1:955012-991081 GCF_000696425.1 Galeopterus variegatus | reverse complement strand
TTCCCCCCCCCCCCCGTACTCATAAACCACACACTTCTAGCTCATTTTAAATCTACTAACAAATATTGATCCCTTGGTATATGTTATGGCCCTGAGAGGACAAAAATAAATAGAATGTAGTTTCTTTTTTTTTTTTTTTTTGCGGCTGGCTGGTATGGGGATCTGAACCCTAGACCTTGATGTTAGAACACCAAGGCCGAACCAACTGAGCTAACCAGCCAGCCCAGAATAGTTTCAGCTCCTAGGAATTCACAGGCTCTGGAGAAGACAAATCTTGAAAATAAATACAGCAAGTTGCTAAGTGCTATCTAGTGCACTGGAACATTGTCTACGATACTGGTTAGGGACAAAATTAGGTTTTGTTTATTTTATTCTCTTATAATTATCTCCTAAGGAGAGGAATAAGTTGGAGGTGGGGTTGTGGTAGTTGTGGTGTGAACAATTTGGAATCCTAGTCTAAGCCTTATTTAAATTGAGTTTTTTCCAATGCTCATTTTCAAGAAATCCTGGACAGCAAAACAGGTCAAGTCATATAAGATTCCAAACAAGATGGGGAGATGGTAAAATGACCAGAAAAAAATACTCCCCTCTCTGCAGCAGTTCATGTTGTTAAACTCTCCCTTCTTTGGACCCTCTTCCACTCTCTTGATTTTTCTCCCACCTCATGAAACCAGTCAAAAATATACAAAGTATCTGCTAGTGTCTTGACTGTCACCTTAGATCTACTCCCTCCTTCCATCCTAAATTGCGTTTCCTAGGGTTGTACACGTTTCTCTTTTTCCAAGCTATCTTGTTCATGCCTATTGCTATAACTACCATCTATAAGAGTATGACTGCATATCTGTAACTGTAGTTTTGTAGTCTTGAAGAGCACCAAACCTTTACTGAAAACCCACACGAACCTCAAAACTCAGTCCATACAAGGCTAAAAGTCTTTTTTCACAAAATTCACCACCTTCCTTCTATACTCTCCTCCACCTCTTCCTCATTAGAAGAATATCCCAATATATTCATATACTCAAGCAGAAATCAGGCACTAGCCTCTATTACTCTCTTCCCCTCCTATCAGCCATTGAGTCCTATTAATTCTATCTCGTTTCTCAAATTTGCACTTTCTATCTTCATTGCTATAGACTGTTCTAGTCACTCATTATCTTTCTCCAGTACCAGGGGACTATTTGGCTAATCATATCCCCCATCAAGCTTTAAACTCCTTACAGAGAGAGACACTGGTTTCCTCCTGCACTTTCTATCTTCATTGCTATAGACTGTTCTAGTCACTCATTATCTTTCTCCAGTACCAGGGGACTACTTGGCTAATCATATCCCCCATCAAGCTTTAAACTCCTTACAGAGAGAGACACTGGTTTCCTCATTTTTGAATTGAGCTTGCCTTTTCCTTCACAATACTGCTAGCGCAGTGCTTTTGCACGTTTGTCGAATGAAGAATAAATGGAGACCCTGTGAAGTACGACGGCATAACAATCTATTGTTCTAACCTAAAACCTACCAGGGATGCAATTAATCCTTACAGTTCGTTCTGCTGGTAGGAAAAAAGAAGAGAGAGAGACCGTACTTTAGAAATAGAAGCCACTGTTGTCTTTATAAAACACAAAATTGTGCTGATGCTGTTGCTTGCTTCAGAAGGAACTGTACATTACAGCTGCTGGGATAATTTCACAATAGACTAGACAAGGTACAGCTCAAAGCAGGACACAAACACAAGTCTCAAAGGGAAACAAATGCAAACAAGTACACAGCTTGGGGCTCCAGGGACATTTCCCCATCCATGCTGGACTTGAAAGGGATAAAAAGTTCAGAAACTAAAGTGAAACCCAGAGTAGTCACACATGCCCACCACATGGCTAAGTGCAACATCACACACCAATCAGGTTGGACTGTGTGCACAGGAAAGTCATTTCATTCTTCCTTATTGCTACTACACAAGGGGACTCAGTGCATTCGACACATTGTATTCACTTGCACAATTCTTGGAGAGTTTCCTATTTTCCTTTTCAAAGAAGACAATCTGCCTTCCCCACCTCATTGTTTTGTTTTGAGCCCATTCCTTCCACTCCCTTTCTTGGGCCCCCTAACAGCAGCCAGAGGTTCTAAGTCAGTAGGAGCAGAGTAAGGGGAGAGCACCAACCCAGCCTCTCTCCCTGCCCAGGGAGAAGGCAAGTCCTAGTAAGTGTGGGGAAAGAGAAAATCAGAGTATCCCTCCTTCGCAATCTGCTTAGAAGGCCAAATAGCAAAGAGTGCCTTGCATATCCCTGCCATGATCAGACTTGAAGAAGGAAGGCATCTCAGCTATGATCCTGGATTGGCCTAAGCCTAGTAAATAAATAAAAATAACTTCCCCCAACGTGCTTTCCAAAACTGCCTTTTGGCTAGTTTGAGATGACTTTTCTATCCTGAAGGGGAAGGAACTTCCATCCTTCTTTGTTCCACGATGCCAGGTCTAAAATATTGTCCCACCAGCCTTGCAGATATCTCATTGGCCAGCTAAGAAGTCAATGTTCCCTTTGCTGCCCATCTTGAGTGCTGACCTCATTCACAGAATTCTGGACAGAACAAGAGAACTCTCCAAATACACTTCTGCTTTTAGCCAAAGAGGAGGCCACAGAGAAGCTATCCAGCAGGTAGGAATAGGAGCTTTTTAGGGAGGTTTCACACTTCTTCTTTAGCCTTATTCTAAGCCTGAATTCTCAGCAACGATAACCCTAGGCTTGCTTATCCCTAGAGGCTAGCAGTAGCACCTCCCATCAACCAGCAATGAATCAGGCTGGACTGGATAAATAATCAATAAGCAGTGCTCTCCTTTCCCATCTTTTACACAAAATCTCTCCATTCCCTTCTCATCACTCCCTTCTTCCCCTATGTTCATCCCCTAGCTCTCTAATCCTGGATACCCAAATAGCTCAACCGTAGGACAACCTCAAAAAAAGGATGCCCCAGGTAGAGAAAAAGAACCAGATCTAGAAAAAGCATGGAAAGAAACCAGCTCAAAGAAGTAGACAGGTGTGGAAACTGCCAGAAGCCCTCCTGATTACATGCTAATTGGGCAGGCCTGCTGCTCTGCTATAGTGTAAGCTAGAGGCAGTCCATCCCGGAGTGGACACCACTAGAGTTAGGGAACAGGTTCTTGGTCTTCTGCAGTCATGGAGCTAAGCCTGACCTTGCCAGCTAACAGTGAGATCATTGCAGCCATGCAGACAATTCATCGTCACATAGGCAGACAGGCAGTCAGGCCAACAAGCAAGCAGAGTGAATAGAAAAAAGGAAAAGGAAGCCAGGGAAAGAGAGATGAGGAAAAGGCAAAACAGTGGAATGAAGGGAACGAGACCTGTCTAAGAGGATGAGGCTGGGGTCCCCCCAAATACTTCCTTGGAATTTGGATAAGCAGCACCACTCAAACCAAATCCACCCAAGCCAAAGCTTGCTGCCAACACCACTTCTCAATCTGAATGCACCCCTTTTAAACAAGAATAATCCTCAAGGTCAGAGGGTATTTTTCATCTCAAAAAAAAAAATTAGATCAAGAAGTTTTCTTGTCATTGTCCAGGCTACTTCTCTTGCTTTTATTTCTTAAGTGGCATGTGCAATGCCAAAGGGCTAAAAGTGTGTTTCAAGGCCCAGCTCAAAACCCAACTGGAGAGAGTGAGGCAAAGAGAGAAAAGGAGAGAACACAAACTTGTTGGGAGTAGTGGCTGCCACCTGCTCCTTATGAACATTTGCAAATGCTGGTGAATGACTGGACCCTCCAGGAATAGTGCCCTGATCCCAGCCCCCAAAATGTACCCAAGGAGAGAACATGTAGAGCCCATTGCCCCAGGAGAGCTCCACTCCCCAAAGGTTGACAAAACACGAAGTAGACTGTACATGAAGGTGATGGATAGGGCAGATGGAGTGTTGGCATCACTCTCTTTAGGCACTTGTGTAAGGAATGTAGGCTCTCCAGTGAGTGGCCTCCTCCCAGAGCCCTCCATTCTGTTCTTCAGCTGGGCTTATGCCCATAGGGCACCCCAAGCTGAGGCCAGCAGGAAAAAAAATAGAGGAGGAGTTACTCAACAGTCTTGATGCTTTCTTCATAATGAATGTTTGTGCTACGTTTTGTGAAGTTGCTGAACAATGTAGCCAACCAGAACAGAACCTGGTATCAATTGTTTTGCATAGCAAATCTGGGTCTGTACAAGGGCTGCTGGGGAGAAGAAAGGGTAACTCTCACTCCACAGGCCAGGATTCAGACCCTCCTTTCTCCGGCTGGTCTCCAAGCCTGGGCTAGGTCTAAAGTATCATGGCTTCATCACCAGATTGGGACAAACCCAAGCCCAGGCTCCTCAAAAGGAAAAATTTCCACACTGAGGTTGCAACTCCCCATCCCAAGCAGTGGAGCAGGAATGAAAAAACAACAGTCAAGGAAAGAGGGGGCCTTGCCTCAAGGCCAGCAGGGACCAAGCTAGAAGGCCCTTCTTCTCCAGTCCTGTAAGACAGCCAAACCCCGTATCTCAAGGAAAAAAAAAAAGAAACAGCCCATGCCACCCACTCACATGCCCTAGTGGGAAACCAGAAAGAATTCATTTGTGTAAACAGAAGCAACAGGGAGCAGCAAAATACCTCAGCCTGTCCACAGGACACACTGGAATCGTGATGAGTCAAAGGGTTAGAGGAGTCCAGAGGAAGGGAAGGTGCACTTGTAAGAAGGAGTGCAGGATAGTGCAAAGGAGGGAGGCTATAGCAAGAAAAAGGTATTATCTGCACAGAGGAAGGATAGAGCCTGAGCCCCACCTTGGGGAGATAACCACCCCCTTACCTAGCCAGGCCAGAGAAGAAGTCAGGTACACAGTTCCTTTTGATGGCTCAATGTTTCCGGGATGTAAACTCATCAGGCATGGGAGAGAGTTCCAGATTTTGGCAATAGACTCAAGTTATGCTATAAAAATAACATTTAGTTTTCTCTCTTTTTTTCTTATTTTAGATCTAAGGATCTTTTGTTATAAGACACCCCAGTTAAAAAATATTGAAACATAAGAGACTTGACCATCAGGGGAAAAAAAGCAGCCAAGAGTGAGAAATGCTATGAAAGTAACTCCAGACCCAGGCAGGGTGGGAGGTGGGGGGACAGGGAGAAAAGGAGGCATAAGTAGAAAGGCCAGGGGCCAGTCATCTCAGCAGCTCCAAGACTTGTCATGTCTGAAAGTGCAAATGTCAATGGATTTTAACCATTTTGAGGTTGTGGTCTTTTTAAAAGCTCAATGAATGTGGAAGTCAATTCCTTTAAATGCAAAATAGCTGGCATTCTGGCTGGAGGCTGTTGGGTCTGAGTATTTCTTCCCCACCTACCTCCTCTCCCACCCCACCCCGTCCCCCAAAGAAAGGTACAAAAGGTTGCAGTTCTGCAGCATTACCGTTACAGGGAAGGCACTGGTTACCCACCAGCAGGCGGAAGGAAGACAGGGTCGTGTCACTTCAGAACTAAGTGCCATAGTGCCTTAAGTATTACTAGGGGCTGGATGTCTGTCAGGGAGGAAGCGTAAGGTGGGATAGAAAATATGGAGAGAGAGGAATAAGGGCAAGAGGGGTGGCAACTGGGGGAGGAGCAACCAAAACCATTAGCATTAAAAATGTTCCTACAAACTGGATTCTGATCCTATTAAAACATCTAGTATCCTAAAATATTGATCTGGGTCTGGTTTCATTTTTCTTCTTAAACAAATCTAAACCTTTTCTGATTAAGGCTCCTAAAAAATCCTTCCCTCCTCCCACCCACTTTCTCAAGCCCCTCATTTTCCCATCTAAAGTATCAAACCCAAACCTACCAGCTTTTGTCCACAGGGCTGCAAAGCCAACCTTACCAAGCTGTCAAGCATGAGTCTTTAGCAATGTGGGTCACATGAGACACCTGTGTGTATGGTGGGCACCAGTGCTACCCCTCTTGGTCCAATGGGGTCAGGGCCAGATATGACAGGATGGGGTGAGGGGTAGGGGACATGAGGTTGATATCAGAGATTTCTGGCTGGTGGTCTGTCTTGCTGGCCCTGTTCTCCACCCTTATACCCCCTCTGTAGAAGGAAACAAGGCCTCCTGCACTCCTCCCTACCCCACCTCCCTCCTCCTTGCTTCCTCTGGATTTGGGCGACACAGCTCCCGGGGCTTGGAAAGCTTTCTTCTATCCAGTGAGGTAACAGCGTTCTGCCTTCAAGCGAAGTACATGGTGCGCAGAGTATCCTGGTGAACCTGCACGGCTTTGGCCAGGGCCTGGGGATCCCGCCCATTGCTCTGCCCAGATATGTGGCTCCCCTCTCCACTGAAAAGGAAAAAATGAAAGAAGTCCTTCCTGGTGAATTCAGCTGCTGCCAGTTCCCTCATCCATCCCTGGGGTGCCAATTCCCATACTAATTTAAGAGAAAACCCCAACCCAGGTTTGGGCAGATGGGCCCAAGAATACCAAATAGAACAGCACTTACTTCCTTCAATGAGAGTTGAGAAGGTCTGGTACAACAGGCTAAGGTAAAAAGGAAGCCAGCCTGATCCCAGGCCTCACCTGTCATGCTCCTTGTCCACCAGGTGGTATCGTGCCCGGAAAGCCACCAGGCGGGCATAGTAGGCAGGTGCTGGGATAGAGACGGAGCGTGTGCATCGTACATAAGTGTGGCACAGCTGGTACGTCAAAATCTGAAGCTCATCTGCTGTGAAACGGTTGTCATCCCAAAGGACATAGTAATGGGATGGTCGGCTGGTGCCCTGGGAAGATAGGAAAGTGAGGGGCCCCAGGTTGGGTAGAATGGGTGGCTGGTGATAAGGAACAGGATCACTGTTAAGAATAAATGGCTGGGTTGGATGACCCACCCACGAACAGGCAGATACAAAGCCACCAATGTCATAAAGCACTTTTTTTCTTTTTTTTTTTTAAAGATGACTGGTAAGGGGATCTTAACCCTTGACTTGGTGTTGTCAGCACCACGCTCTCCCAAGTGAGCTAACCAGCCATCCCTACATAGGGATCCGAACCCATGGCCTAGGCACCACCAGCACCACACTCACCCAAGTGAGCCATGGGTCGGCCCTCAAGCAACTTTTTTAAGGGCAACCTGCACGTGCACTCAGGACTTATTAAGAGAGCAATCCTGATTTGAACAGCACTCAGTGATGACTGCTACGTTCTAGAGGCAGTAGAAATAAACAACTAATCTTTGACCGATTAGAAACCCCAGGACACAGCCCAGCTACCTGGATGCCTGCGTGGCTGCACAGATAGAAGTCAAACTCAAATGGGTGGGTGATGTTGGTGTCCACAGTGGTCCCAGCTGGGATGTTACCACTCTTCCCAATCTGTATAGAGACAAACACAACCAAGATCCCGAAACCTGTATGGCCCTAATTAGGGCCCAGCCTCAATTCTACTCTGACTCCACCAGAATCCCAGGAGCTAAGCAGAAGTTGCTGTCCCCGCAGGGTACAATGTCTTAAAATAATAGTCTTTTAAAGTCACACAGATCTGTATTCAAGTCCTTGTTTGGCCATTTATTAGCTGTATGATCTTAGCAAGTCATTTAACCTTTCTGAGGTTAAACTGGAGATAATAATAGTACCTACCTCACAGGGTTGCTGTGAGGAAGACGCCTTGTACAGTGTCTGGCACATAGGAGAAGTTCAATAAATGGCAGTTCCCTTTTCCCTTCTCTGGGAGCTGGTCTATATATGGGGTCTAGGCCAGGGAGCTAGGAGGAGGGAGAGGAGGGAGAGGAAGTATAAGGGAAAGAGGGGAGGAGAGGGACACTAAAGGAAGGAGGTGGTAAAGGAAGGACCATAAGAGCTAGGGGAAAGGAAAGGGCCAGGGAGGATGGATAGGACAAGGACTAAACCCCAGACTTTATCTCAAGGGATTCTTCCCTATCAAGACAAGGGAGACAGGGTAAGGGTATGGGTGGCCTCCTCAATCTCTCACTCACTCGCTCATTCTTGTCAGCACAAAAAAGGCGTGTATGATGGCGTTTCTGCACCACAATATAAGTGATCCCAGGCTGATAGTCCTTTTCCAGTTTGATGCAGGCATCACGAATGGCCAGAAGTTCATAGTGGAGGATCTAGGCACAGGGTGAGGAAGGAGACAAAGAGAGATACAGCTCCTCTTGAGTTCACATGCCTTTCTCTATTAAGGGGTTGCTACTTGCAATATGGCTTTGGCTTAGCCTCTCTTTATTTTTTCAGCCTCCCTTTAGAAGCTGATGCCCAACAAGTAGAGAATGTTGAGCATCAGCTTCCAAAACTAGCCTAATGCTCAGTTTACCTGCTATGTTCCTAGTAAAACCTTGGCTGGGAGGTTTGGCATCAGAAGAGAGCACTCACCTGGTTCCTATGCATAGAGAGACTCAACATCAAGACACAGAACCAAAGTTCACAGAATAATCACTAAGATCAAATGCCCAAAGTTAGGTTGATTTCAGGATCAAGAGAATAGCAAGAGTTCCCCTGTGAGCTGAAAGAGCAGACAGGGTTTAGACCACCAGAGAAGTACAGACATATAGTTCCAGAAAGGGTGCAGAAAGAGTAGATTAATTCAGTCCTACAAAGAAGCAGCATTATAAGAAAATGGACTAGCTAAGGAAAATGCCACAGGCAATAGTGGCCTGTGGCCATGGCTGTCACATACAGAGTTGAAAGAGTATAATAGAAAAGAATAGGTTTTGGAACCAATGAGAACTAGGTTTAAGTCCAAGCTTTATCTAGTTGTATTACCTTGAACAAGTTATTTAACCCCTCTAAGTCTCATTTTCTCCACATCTATTAATTTTACTCATAAGACTTATCTCTCAAAGGTGTTATGAAGACTAAGATAATTAAGTAAAAGCACAGAAAACCTAGCAGGGCTTAATAACTACTGATTGTTTTGATAAGAACTTTGAATTAAAACCCAAGGCTATGTGAAGCACTAGACATTTTTGTACAGAAGTGATATAAATTTGTGTGGTATTTTAGTAAACACCGGATGACTTAGAGGAAATTGAGCATAATGGTTAAGAACATGGACTTTGGAATCAGACCAATGTGTCTGAACCCCAGTTCCATCCCCTTGTTAGCCTGGGTAACACTGGGTAAAGAATCATTTAACATTTCCAAGCCTGTTTTCTCATCTATCAAGTGGAAATAATAAAATTATTTCATAGGGCTATTGTAAGCATTAAATAAGACATGTATATAAAGTGTTTAGCACAGTTCATGGCACATAAGTGCCCAATAAATGGTAGTTATAATGCTACTACCAGTTCAGTATAGAAGTCTAAAGAACATAATATGAAGTCTTGGCAGTGAGAATGAAAAGAATAGGTTTTGGAACCAATGAGAACTAGGAACATTACAAAGGAAGGTCACAACAGTGGTTCTCAAAGTGTGGTCTCCAGACCAGCAGTACCACCTAGGAACTTGAAGCAGAAACTTCTTAAGGGTAGAGCCCTAAAAACTGTTTTAACAAGACCTCCAGGTGATCTTGATATATACTAAAGTTTGAGAATTAATGATCTAAACAATCAATCTTCAACATGAACTAACAAATAGGCACTGAGTACCTTTTGTTATAAGAAGGTCTATAGATGCTTGTACACTCGACCACTCAGTTGTGATTTCTGCCCCCAAACCTACCCCATTTAGGAAAGTTCCCTAAGAAATAGCACACCACCCAGTGCCAACAGCTTACAAAAGGTTACAGCACCTACCCTTCTGGCTCATGTGAAGGTTTTCTCCACCTACTGTAGACCCTACCTGGGGGAGCTGGCCTTCAGGGACCCCATCTCGGTAGAAGATGATGCGGGTAGGCTTGAAGCGGGTGGACTTATAGAACTGGATAAGCAGCTCACGCACCATGTAGGACAAGTCTTCAATGATCTCCTGCCGTGGTCGCTGTACTCGCACGGTAGCACAGTATCGGCTGGGGTGGGCATCCATACTGCCTACAACCTGACAAAGAGAAAGGATTATCCCCCAGAACCCTTCACCCTCCTTCATTGTCAGGGTGTGGGTTTGTGAAAAGGCTTCTTAGGAGCAAACTGTGCAAGCAAATGAGTAGGGCTTGGATTCAATGAGCCCTGTTCAATCTCTGTTGTATCACGCATTCAGAAGTCATCTGATCTTTTTTCCCCCTCTCAGATGGAGATAAGAATACCTGCTTGCAGTGCTGTCGTGGTACATATAAAATACCTTGCACAGGGCCTAGCCCACAGTAGGTACTTGATAAATTTGATTTCCCTACCCATGACAGAGAGGAGCATGTGAAGATATGGCACCACTAGATTAAACAGTTACCTCATCCAGCCAAGTTTATCCTTTTTTCCATTCAAGTGCTAATCTACCCAGGAACCATGAACATGATTAACAGTGTTCTTGTGATTGATGGGAGTAATGCCATTTTCAGAACAGACAATGGCCAGAACCTAGGAGGGATGGCCACAAGAAAAATAGGGATAAGCTTATTAGAGGGTTTCTCTGCACTTACTAAGACCAGTCTGCCTGGAGAAATGTGAGGGTTGAGAAAACAGAAGTGGGAAGACCTGACCACTAGCAATTTGGAAGTCCCTAAGAGACAGGGAGCAGAAAAGTCAGGAGAGGATTGGACAGACATATAATCTACTAGACGGATAAGGGATGGGGGTGGCAAAGAGGAAAGGACAGTCCCAGCAAGTAAATAATTCCCTTTAAAGGGATTTCAGAGGAGAGACAGAGACATAGTCACTCCACTACATTGCAAAAGCAGGCACAAAGAGAGAGAAAGAGAGAAATTAAAGCAAGAGTGATGGAGACTGGGACAAGTCACTGGCCACAGCCAACACTCTCACTACTCTCCCTGAAAAAAAGACACCATACAGTTAACTTTATGAAGATACAAAGGGAGTTGGTAATGGGGATAGTGAGCTAAAAGGAGAAGACCTTATAAAGGGTCAAGAGCTAGAGCCGAGGGAAGGAAGTATGTAGTCTTGGATACTCAGAGATAAGAGGAAAAACTTGTGAGGAAGCTGGAAAGTATTACTCACTGCTGTGATAGAAGGTTTTTTCCCATCCCCTGCTGGGGGGTGTGTAACATCTGCTCCCAGGAATATCACTGGCTGCTGAAAGACGGCAGAGCTGAGCAAGTAAGAGAAAACAAAATGGTGAGGAGTTGGGTCATCACTGCCTGGCACCATAAAGCACCCATGCTGATCTTCTCCCCCTTGCGTCTGATTCACTCTGCCTGGCCAGGATCCTGTCTCTTCATCAATCCCCAGCATGGTACCTTGACAAGGGCAAGTGGATAACAGAGTTCATACCGCTGGTGTGGGACTAGAATGTTGTTAATGCCACCAAGTTTGACATTGATCTTGAGGCAGAGGTTGGACAGAGTCTGAGGCGAGGTCTTGACCACGTTCTTCACCTGCACACATTGTGTAGCCATTCCCAAGAGCGTATCTCCAACACGTTTCACCTCAGCTATGGGCAGAGAGAAAACTGATCAGTGCATTTAACAAATAATTACAGTTGCCTACTAGATGTCAGGCAGTATATGAGGTGCTAGGGAACACAATGTTGACCAGAAATACATAAGGACCCTACTATTATAGTGTTTACTACCTAGTGACTAATTTTAAAAATCATGAAAATTACAACATTTGATAAATGATATAATAAAAAACTTCACGGAGCTATGAGAGCATATAATAGGGGGTAATAACCTAGTCAGGAAAGGATTCTTAAGTAATGATTGAACTAAAATCTGAAGGCAGTAAAGGACTTAGAAGAGAGGTGGAGTTTGGGAGAGAGCATTCCAGGCAGAGGAAACAGCATACAAAAATGTACTCTGCCAAGAGATAGCAAGATATGTTTGAGAAATTAAAAGGCCGTAGTAGCTAAAATGAAGAGCAAGGGGACCATGTTTTGAGAGAAAGAATGTGGTCATTAGACTGATCTACAGAGAGATGAGGGTAGTTTAGATTAAGAAGGCACTTAAGTTGTCAAAATGGATAAATAAAAATGGATTCAAGAGATATTTAAAGGACTCAGTTACGGGCTAGATGTGTAAGGGAAAAGAATATTTATACATAACATTTAAGTTTCTAGCTTTTGTAATAGGAATAGATAGATCATAAATTCTTTTTGAGACATTATGAGTTTGAAGTGCTTTTTGGCCATCCCAGTGAGGCTATCAACTAGACAAATGGGTATTATGATTGGAAGCTCAAAAGAATAGTCTGAAATGGAGATGCAAATTTGTGAGGTACAGGTAGTAATTGAAGGCATAATGCTGATAAGATTACCAAGGAAGATAACAGAGTGAAAAGAGAAGAGAGGGAAAAAAGAGAGAGAGAAGAAGGCTTATATCTGAATCTTTAGGAACTCCCAGTATCGGCAGAATAGGAAGAAGTCTGAAAAGGAGAAAAATCCAGAGATCTAGAAGGAAGACTAAGACAGTGTTCTTATCATGAATGCCAAGGGAAGAAAGACAGTGTTTCAAGAAGGAGCAAGTGATCAACAAAGTCAAATGTGGCTAAGAGATCCGGTAAAATGAGGACAAGAAATGTCCTTTGGATTTAGTGACACTGAGGCAAAAAATTAGTGTTATAGAGGCAAAAACCTATTTTGGTGATATAAAGTACCAAGGAGGAGACACAGAATCAATAAAGGGTTTGGTATGTTTTCAATTGGAGAGACCTGGGCATGTTTAAAAAACTAATTTCCACTTCTAAGAGAGATGAAATAGTTAGTGGCAAGCCAGTTCTGCAGACATTCAGAAAAGTCTGAAAAAATCCAGAAATCATCTTTTTTAAGGCAGCAGATAGGTGCTAAGACAATAAGAGCTAGAAGGGCTAAAGCTGCAGAGAGAGAGAAAATCTCACAGAGGAGAGCTATCTTCTGCAGCTGCTTTTACCCTGGGTATATTTGCTGATTCTAGGTGTGAGCAGCAGGCTGCAATTCCAGGCTCTGAACCTGCAGAGGGACCACTGCCAACAGACAGAAAAGCAAGTGAGTTTTTGCTCCGTTTAAAGACAGATTAGTTTTATATGTGAAAGGTAAAAAAAAAATCATTTAAAGGAAAACATAAAATCATATCTTCATGACCTTGGCAGTTCTTAAGCAGGATACAGAAGTACTGGTCAAAATACTGATAAATTGGACTAATTAAAATTCAACATTCTGGGGCCGGCCCGGTGGCGCACTCGGTAGAGTGCGGCGCTTGGGAGCGCAGCGGCGCTCCCGCTGAGGGTTCAGATCCCATATAGAGACCGGTCCGCTCACTGGTTGAGCGCAGTGCGGGCGCGACACCGAGGGTTGCGATCCCATTACCGGTCACGAAAAAAGACAAAAAAAAAAAAAAGGAAAATTCAACATTCTGTTGAACAAAAGACACCATTAAGAAAGTAAAAAGTCAAGGGTTTGGATCCCCACACTGGACAGCCACCAAAAAAGAAAAAAGTAAAAAGGCAAGTAAGTAACAGAGCAGAGAAGATATGTGTATCAGACATACATATTCAACAAAGGAATTATAAAAAACATCTACAAATCAATAAGGAAAAGGCAGTTAAGTCAATAAAAAGAACGGGAAAAGACTTGAGCAGGCACTATACAAAAGAGGCTAGTGAAATAGCCAATAGACTTACTCAATTTTATCAGTCATCAAAGAAATCAAATTAAAAGCACAACACAATAGTATCACTAAAAACCCACAAGAATGGTTAAAATGAAAAAGACAACACCAAGTTTAGTAAAGGTGTGAAACATCTAAAACCCTCATACACTGCTGGTGGAAGTGTAAACTGACATACTTGAAATCCATTCCTAGAAATACACCCAAGAGAAATGGGTACATGTGTTCAAAGGACATGTACAACAATGTTCACTAAGATATTATTTGTAATAGTCCAAAACGGGAAACAATCCAAATATGTACATTAACAGTAAAATGGATAAATACAGGTAAATTGTATTATAAGCGAATGATAGAAAAACTATAACAAACTACAACTAGACTCAACATAGATGAATCCCACAAACTTAAATGTTGAGTAATAGAAGCCAGACACAAAAAAGTACATACTATATGATTCCATTTACATAATATCCAAAAATAGGCAAAACTAACCGATGGTGTTAGAAGCCAGAATAGTGGTTACCATTGGTGAGGGCTTGTAGTGACTGGTAGCCTTGGGTTGTGGTAATGTTCAGGTAATGTTAACTGAACTGGGTATGGGTTACATGTTAGAAGCCAGAATAGTGGTTACCATTGGTGAGGGGTTGTAGTAACTGGTAGCCTTGGGTTGTGGTAATGTTCAGGTAATGTTAACTGAACTGGGTATGGGTTACACTGCTGTGACACTTTGTGAAAATTCATTGAGCTGAACATGGAAGATTTCTGTATGTATATTATAATTCAATAAAAAGTTTACACTAAAAAAAGCTAATTTAGTGGAGAGGAAGGAGTTAAATGTATTAAACAGGACTGGTATGGTACCAGATCAGAACTGGGCAAATGTGAGACTGTCCTTCTACCTCTCAGGACAACTACAATGCCAATGGGACCTTGCTTTGACCACCACAGGGGGAATGGCATTTCACCAAGCCTCCAAGGAGGGAGGGTGAGGAGTCTTCAGAAGAATCTGACAACTTCTCTTATCTGATGGCTTAATTCCTAGGCAGATGGCACCATTGTCCAGGCGGTATAACCAAGAAACTTCATGTAAATAGAAGCCGCCCAAGGTCCTAATAAAGGCATGAAGCTTGAGAGAAGCATAACATTACTGAGCTTAGGAAATGGAAAATTCTAAGGGCTGCCAGCCCCTACCATGCGATACTATACTTCCAAGGCAAGCCAAAACATTGAATTCACCCTTAAATAGAGGGAACCAGAAACATGGATACTTACTCAAGGCAGTTCTCCTAAAAAGCATCCTTATCTTCCACCCAAGGGCCATCAATTTAAGGCCCAAAAGAGACATAAATTGGAGATCAACCAACTTCCCTCCATAGGTAATTACTGAGTATCATCAGTGGAAGGCTCTATCTTAAGTGTGCGTGTGCTGAAAGTAATATCAAGCAAGGTAGTAATTGATCAGTGGCATGATAAACTAGAGGAATCCAGAAAGAAACAATTTTACCCTCCAGGTGGAATGACAAGAATAGGGAATAAGCAGCATTTAAACTGGGTCTTGACAGATGGAGAGAATTTTGAAGGCAAGGTGGACAAGAAGAGTATTCAGATATTCCGGGCAAAGGCAAATGATGTGAGCAAAACCAGAGACTGGAAAGCACAGACAGGGAATGAGCACTTAGGAGTATCTACAATGTGTCTGGCACTGTACTAGATGTTGCTTTTTATATAATTAATGAACGAGGCTCAGAAAGGTTAATTTGCCTAAGCTAGTTGACTGGTATAGTTAGGACTATACCACTATAGAATCCAGTCCTGTCTAATTCCAGTACCAATGATCTTTCCAGTATGTGTGGCAAGTGAACAGTACAAGATAGAGCTAAAAAGGTTAAACTATGATCAGGGCCCTGAAAATCCTTTATATAGTAATGAATGGAGATCAATGAAGGTTTTTCGGAAGTATGGTCAAAAAAATGTTTTATCCAGTAACGTATTCAAGAAAGATTTGAGAAGATTAGAACTAAGTTGAGAAGTACGGGGGAAGAGCAGGGAATATATCTTGTAAAAAAGCAGGGAATATAAAGATTGTAGAAGAACATTGGAGGTGAAGCAAAGAGGAGACAGACTGCATCCAAAGTCTGAATGAAGGAACCTAAAAGTAATCACGATGCCAAAAATGGAAGGGAGAAGTAAACAGAAAGGTTTACAAAGAAGACTACAAGCTACTGAAGAGATGGTCTAACAAAACACTTTGTAAGGGCAGAGACTACATCTGTTTTATTCACCCGTAGATCCAGGATCTAGCATGTTTCACACAAAATAGGTGATCAATAAACTTTTGCAGAAGAAAAGGGAGAGCAGCTGGCCAGTTAGCTCAGATGGTTAGAACATGGTGTAGATAACACCTACATCAAGGATTTGGATACCCAAACCAGCCAGCCACAAAACAAACAAACAAACAAAAAACCCGGATAGAAGAAAAGGGAGAGAGGCCAAAGGGACAGACAGGAGCGGCACAGAGTTCAAGAGGTGAATTAAGATTTTAATTATATTAAAAAAGAAAAGATTTTAATAATATAATAACAATAGGTCAAGAATGAAGCAACTGAAATGGATGAGAATTTCAAAAGAATATAAAAAAGGAAAGAGAGGACGAAAGACAGAAACCTGAATACCAGGCATTCCTGGTAATGACAAAAATAAGTAAGGAGAGATAGGAGAAAATATCTAGAAGTCAAGGGAAGAGGAGAACTGAGAAAGGTCACTGGTGACCCTTTGCAGAGGTGGTAAAGAGAAAGCAAGATACGTGAAAGAGGCTGAGGAGCAAGTAACTGGGGAAGAAGTAGGTGTAGAGAATACAAAGAACTCATTCAAAAGGTTTAATGAAGAAAAAGAAGAAAATAGGAAGGCAAAAGCCAAAGGAGATGGCAAGACTGTGCTATTAGGCTCTAGGATGGGGAATGTGAAGATGACTGAGGGTTGAAAGGTATCAAGTCCCAAAGGTAGAAGGATGGGATGGGAATGAGAGCACAGAGGAGTTGAGCAGATTAAGAGGAATACCTCTTCCTTTGAAGGAGAGGTGGAGAGAAAAAATGGAGTAAGAGAAAAGTGCTGAGTCAATTTATTTAATAGAATAGTCATTCTTATTCTTAAAAAGAGGAGAGAAAACCTCTCAAAAAGTCCAAATCATTACCAGGCAATGAAACACTAACAGAACCACCACACATTCTGCTTGGGTGTGCTGCACGATGTCCTGACAAACAACACACTCCTAAGGATATTAATCTGGACTGACCCAATCTCTATCTGGCCCAGCTTAGCCTGGAATAAAGATCAGCACACAGAGGACCCCAGTAAATGTTAGTGGGAGGGAATGGGAGTAGGTAACTAGGATCTGGAACGGCTCACACAGACTGATACTTCTCTTATAAGAGGACGACAGACATTAACAGCTCTGGCCAGAGCCAAGAATCTACATTGAGTCCTCCCTAGAGCCCCCAGGGAGCTACTCTGAGGAGAGTCCTATCACCATCATCACTGTCCCAAGAGAACTGTACCATACACTGGTGTCTTTCCTGGCAGGATGACAATAATGAGCTGCAGCCCTGAGTAGGTGTTCTTGAGATGCCGGAACATGGGCTCCACGCTGTCTGCTCCCTGTGCATATTTGCAGAAACAAGGTTGACCCTGGATAGGCATCCCTGCATCCTTGGAAATCTTCCGCAGCTGGTCTGTGAAGTTCCTGTAGCACAAGCATGGTCATGACAAGAGGGAGTTAAGTCCCACTTTAATACCTCTGACCGAATGCCTTTACCTTAGGTGCTCAGCACTATGAGAGGTATTGAGAGACTAACATCAACCAGACATGATCACAGTTAGTGTAAAAAATAACATTTATAGTTGAGTAAAACAAGACAGAGCTTGCTAAGTGCTCAATGTTATAAGCAGAGAGCTAAGGGAGCCCAGAGAAGGGACATGTGGGAATTCTCAGGGTTCTACCTCGACCCATCCAAGCAGCTGATTCCTGTGCTCCATTATATGCCCGAAGAAACAGGCAGATGCCCAAGATACAGCCTTTTTGCTCAAAATAAATGAGGTTCGAACAGTAATAAGGAGCACAGGAGATGCTCAGTAAAAATGAACTCCCTCCTCCCTTACTAGTTCTTTGAGGCCTAAGAGCCAATCATTAAACAAGCTTCTTTCCTTTAACTTTAGGGCTTTACCCTGAGAAAGGAAGACAAAGTTGAAAGACAGGGTACATATGCAATAGAGGGAAAAAAAATCAAGCTACATAAGTATACTGACAGACTGAAATGAGCAACAGGAAAATTAATTCATGAAAATCTGGCATTTAAAGGAAAAGCAATAATGTACAAATAGAAAATGGCAGCAATTGTTTAGGAGATGCTAACACAATATATAAACATGAAAGTTACAAAATAAGTACTTTTTTCACATATTTAGTAAAAACACACAAGAAAGGTAAATACAGTATGATACTGTTATGCAAAATTTAAAATCATTTATATACATATAGGTATATAAAATACATAAATTGAATAGGAAGGATACAATAATTCATGACATTGGCTGTACCAGAAGGGAGGAATGAGACTAGGATGGAGGAATCAAATTTATCTGTAACATTTTACTTACTTTTGAAAATAGGATAAAGTAAATATGACAAAATTCTGGATGACGGATACATGGGTGTTTGCTGTATTATTCTCTACATTTTAAAAAATTTTTGAAATAAACGTAAAAATAAAAAAATAAAACCTAACCACTGTTTCACGTAAATAAAAGGTATGGCTCTGATGGACTACTAACCCAGAGTATTCCATTTTTCTGCCTTGTATACAACTGCAGGATTGCTACTAAAAAAGCCAGTATGTTACCAAATTTCATTAAGAGTGATTCTCAACTTTAAAGACCAATCTTCTCTCTACTACCAAATCACACTTGGGATACCGTGTCCAGTGGTGAGGACCACAAAGTATTGAGTGATATCTAGGATGGGAAAGGTCTAGAAATTCTGTCCTAAAAGTGATCCATCTGAAGTAATGGGGTCTCTTTAGCAACAAGAAAAATTCTGAGTGTTGAACCTAAAACTTCCTCATCCATCTCCACCTACCAATTTCTCCAACTCCACAGCAACCTTCATGCCTTCCCACTCTTTCTCAGTGGAAAGGATGCCCTTTCTCTGTGCTCTGGATCCCATCCCCTCATACACACATAGGGATTTTGCTCCATTTACTTTCAGTTTCTTTGGGTTCTATTTTCAGCCTCTGCTTACTATGCACATTCTCTCTGACCATCTCATCAACTGCCATGTCTGAAGAGTCAGACATCTGTATCTTTGGCCCAGAATCACACATCTAACTGGGTACCACTAACCCAGATGCACAAAAGCCACATTCTTATCCTCTACATCTAGAGGACACGGGGAGAAGGTGAGGCCGGATGAATGGATCCTTTCCAAGTATAAGATTCTAGGTTAACCAGATCCTGTACCCCAAAATGGCCAAAACAATGGATTGTTTCCCAAAAGAATTGGACAGGGTAAGGACATAAGAGTAAGAGAGAAGCACACAAAGAGCTACCAATGAGGTGACTATGACACAAAGGCAAAGAGATGGGAGCCTTTCCCATATTGCTAAAGGCCAGCCCTCCAATGCCAGGCCAACACCAGCAGCAGCCTGGCCTAAAGGGAGATAAAATCCAAGAACCCAAGAAAGAGGACAAGAAGAATCCATTTAAGAAAAGCTACAATTGTAGTGGTGGTGGTTGTGCATATGTGAAGAGAGAGGGGAGAAAAGCAAGGGCATGGTCCAGAGTTCCCAGATCCATCAGGAGCTCCTACAACTAGTTCTTATGAAGATTCTAAGGCCCACCAGGGCAGACATCTCCATTATCCTCACCACAACCCCAAATGGTCAGCTCCACTGCCTCTTCCTCATCCCCAGGGTGCAATGGTCCCACTCCAGATCCAGAGAGAATGAGAAGCCACCACTTTGGAAGATGGCAGGAACTACCAAATAGTACACTTTAAGTTGGTGAGTTTTGTGGCATTTTAAACATATCTCAATAAAATTGTTTGAAAGAAAGAAAGGGAAAAAAAACTGCAGAGGAAGAGTCAGTTACTTCTTCACTTACTCATTCACTCACTAGAGCCATTACTTCCTTAATGCATTTCTTTAAACCATTTGGCCATATCTCATTTCTGCCATCTACTCCCAGCTCCTCAGCCACAGTGCTGCAGAGGCCCTTACAACTTGTGTTCACCTAATTCAGACCACTTGGACCTGACTAAACAAATTCTCTGCATAGGAGAGGACAACTTAGAGGACCTGCTAAACAAGCTGCTCTTTTTTGTTTCCAATTAGGAACACAAGTTTTAAAGCTCAGATCTGATTTTGATCCCAACTCTGACACTTTCTTGATGATGTGCAAACTTTGGACAAGTTATTTAACCTCCCTGAGGCTCAGTCTCCTGAAAATGGAAGTATCACCACCTACTTACTGTGAAGATGAAATTAAATGACATAAATTAGGTACTTAAGTAAAATGTTGGCATAGTAATAGTAATCACTACTTATTACCAATGATAATAATTATAACAATAAAACAATCCAGGCCTCCCTTAGTGGACGCATGCCCTAAAATCATCATCTCTGACATAGATATGGTTGGTCCCTTATCAAAGTCTCCTGACCACAGATGGATAGAAAAGGAAGAGGTAGAAATTTGAGCAGGAAAGTACAAGGCAGGCATAGTCAAGACAGAAAGAGCAGATTACCAATCAATCTTGGTTCTTGGGGGATGAAAAGAGGCAAGTAGCTCTAGGGTCCTTCCCACCCTTCCATCCCTACACCGAACCCTCCTTACTTGAGCACCTCTTCTCGACACTGTTTTTGGGGTGCGAAGCAGGCGATGGCCCAGACTTTGATCTCAATCCCATTGTAGAACTGTTTCCCCCGCATGTCCCAGACTCCCTGATTGGGTGTGGCAATAGCCCGGTTCTGGGGAAAGGCAGAGGGGGGGGCCCAGGTGAGCCTCAGTAGAGCCAAGTGGGTAGGGGAGCACCCCTATATGGGAGCACCCAATCACCCCCATATGCCCCAGAGATGTTGTCTGGCCCTGACCCTGCTCACCCGGCCGCCGTACTGCAAGATAGGCGCCGGCAGCACTCGCCCCGTCACCTCCGTCATGTCATCCTTCACTTTGATCCCAAATTCTTGGATGTAGGGATCTAGGTTGTAGCTGGCATTCTTCATCTGCAGGGCAAAAGAAGGGGATCTAAGGAGAACTGCAGCTTGGCAATACTGCTCATCCTCTGGGTCCTGAGGTGACAGCACTGAAGAGAAGTTGGGGTTGGCATGGAATGGCCCTTAAAAGGGAGGAAAAGTGGAAGATGAGGGAAGTGGCAATAAATAACACAGGAAAATAATGTAGGTGGGGAAAAGAGACAGGAAGCAAAGTAAATACAGGGTCAAGAAGCAAGAGTAGTCCTATGGAGTCCCAGGTAACAAATCTGGACTTGGGTTTTCCTGAGGGAGGGTCCTGCTGGGGCAATTAAAGCTCTATGCTACCAAAGGCCCCAATGACTGAGCAAACAAGCATGCATTTCTCTGTAGCCCTACTGACCAGGCGACTGATCTCCTCCTGCCTGTCTGGGGCAGACCTAGCTGTAGCCTTTATCATGGTCGAGGTCTGGTTGTCAGTCAGCTTCTTAATGCAGCGCTGCCCAGCCACAATGTTACACACCTAAGGAAACAAGAAGGACAGGTAGCTCTGGCTTGAGTACAATCCACCCTGTACCCAGAGCCCCACAGTTAAGTGACCTTGGCTGTCAACCATGGGGAAAGGAACTGCAAAATCCCTTGGGCATACATATATTCTCCTCTTGAGTTTTACTTGATAGGTAAGTTAGAAAATATTCATGTGTAATACAAAAGTCAATACAGCTACTATGTAATAAAAAGCTTGGAATCCAGGGCCAGATGTGGGCTCAGGTCTCGCAAGTTAAATGAGAACAGTAACAATTTCATAGGGTTGTCTGGTGATTAAATGAAATAAAGCACTTAAACGACTGAGCACAGTTCTGGGACACAATAAACACTCAACAGGTTGGGCCGGCCCTGTGGCACAATCGGGAGAGTGTGGCGCTTGGGAGCGCCGCGGGTTCGGATCCTATATGAGGATGGCCGGTGCGCTCACTGGCTGAGCACGGTGCGGGCGACACCAAGCCAAGGGTTGCGATCCCCTTACCGGTCACAAAAAAGACAAAAAAAAAAAAAAAAACAAAACACTCAACAGGTTATAGAAATTTATTATTTACCAAAAGAACAAGTATAGAGCTCTTCTCAATACTGAAAAAATTAACATACACAAATTAGATTCCTAAGGCAGCTCTCCTATGGTGGCAGGCAGTCAGATGCTCCATTCTGCAACTCACCAGGAGGACTAGGGATGGCTCTAAATTCTTTCTCACTGGCCTACAGATAACCACTGAATCCCTGGACTATAGAAATCACTGTCTCTGTTAGCTGACAGTGTCCTATTAGTGTGAGGAACATTATGCCACTTGGTTCATCTGTTCTGGGCCCAACAGAACTTGAGATCAGAAAAGGCTATCTAGTGACATATGACTTCTACTCCCCAATATATTATATTCAGAATGCCATGAACAGGAAGGCTTAACAGAGAGAGCCAGTAGGTTTTAGAAAATTTGTTTGAAGTCCAGCTTTGCCATTTCTAGGTGATGTCATCTTGGACAGGTCTCTTAACCACTCTGAGACTCTGCTTCTTTTGTCTCAGACATAGGAAAAAATACTAGCTATCTCGTAAGGCTATAGTGAAGATTCAGATGAGATGAAATATATAACTTGCTCCCATAGGGCCAACATTCTGTAAGTACTGATTCTCATCCTAAATTCCCAGAGTTCATGCTAAACAACAGAAAGGAAGACCAAGCCAAGGTCATCTGCCTTTAAGCTCCATATTCCAAAGAGGACACAAAATAGTCAATTCACTTAACAATAATCCAGAATTGCTGAAATATGTGAGGTTGCTCTTTTAAAGGTACCTTACCTATAGATGGTGACAGCTACAGAATTAACAATGGCAAAAGACTAAAGCAGGGGTGTGGTGAAATTGGAACACTTGTGCATTACTGGTGGGAATGTAAATAAAATGATACAGTCACTGTGGAAAATGGTATGGCAATTCCTCAAAGAATTAAACATATGAGCCAGCAATTCTACTTCTGGGTATGTACTAAAAAGAAGTGAAAGCAAGGATTTGAACAGATATTTGTACATCTTTGTTCATGGCACCCATCATTCACAATAGCCAAAAGGTGGAAGCAACTCAAGAGTCCCCCAACAGATGAATGGATAAACAAAATGTCATATATACATACAACAGAGTATCATTCAACCTTAAAAAGGAAAGAAATTCTAACACGCTACAACACGGAGGAACCCTGAAGACTTTATGCTAAGTGAAATAAGCCAGTCAAAAAAAGGACAAATATTATATGATTCCACTTATATGAGGTACTAAAGTGGTCAAATTCATAGAGACAGAAAGCAGTGGTGGTTGCCAGGCTAAGGGAAGAGGGAAGAGGGAAACGGGGAGCTGTTATTTAAAGGGTATGGAGTTTCAGTTTGGAATAATGAAAAAGTTCTGGAAATGAATGGTGAACGTACTTAATGCTACAGAACTGTACACTTAAAAATGGTTAAATGGTAAATTTTATGTTATGCATATTATACCACAATTTGAAAAATAAAAGACTAAAGCAGGAATGAACTGTGATTTGAACATGAACAAATGATTTTGCTGATACTCTCATTAGCCAGGATAACTAACGAAGACACAGACCTGGACTGGAAGCACTGGCTATTTCTCGTTTCTAGCTGTGAGACTCAAATAATCCATATTGTTCTTCTACTTAAAGTCTTCCAATGGCTATCTGTTATTACTAGAATAAAATACCACCAGGCCAGAAATTGCAACCCTCATTCATTGCTGATGGTATTGTAAAATGACACAGCCACTTTGGGAAACATTCTGGCAGCTCCTCCAGAGGTTAAATATAGATGTTATATGTGATTTCACTCTTAGGTATAAACCCAAGAGAAATAAAAATATATGTTCACACAAAAATGTATGTGTACATGAATATTTTCTGGCAGCTCCTCCAGAGGTTAAATATAGATGTTATATGTGATTTCACTCTTACGTATAAACCCAAGAGAAATAAAAATATATGTTCACACAAAAATGTATGTGTACATGAATATTCACAGCAGCATTATTCATAATAGTCATGAAGTGAAAATAACATAAATGTTCAACTGATGAACAGATAAACAAAATGTGATGTATCTGTAAAATAGAACAGCATGGGTGAACCTTGAAAACATGCTAAGTGAAAGAAGCAGTCATAGATTCCATTTATATGCTATGTCCAAAATAGGAAAGTCCACAGAGTCATTAAGTAGATTAGTGGTTACTAGGGGCTCTTGGGCACAGAAAAAATTGTGTGATTGCTAATGAGTAATGGACTTTCTTTTGCAGGTAATGAAAATGTTTTGAAATTATTTAGTGATGATGGTTGCACAATTCTGTGAATATACTAAAAACCATTGAATTGTACATTTTAAGAGTGGGAATTCTATATGTGAATTATATCTCGATAAAGCTATTTGAAATTTTAAAAATCCCAACTGGCCACAATAGCCTATATGATTTGACCCCACACCTCTCTCCAGCATCATCTCCTACTAGTTCCCCCTCATACAATATATTCCAGCCATTATAACCTTCTGTCTATCCTTCAATAAGATCCAAACTCCTTCCTGCTTTGTAGCCTTTGTACTTGCTATTCCTCCTGCCTGAAAAGCTCTTCCCTCTGGTTGTTACAAGGTTCCTTCTATGTCACAGTTAGGGACTTGGCTCAAATGTCTCCTAAAAGAGACCTTCCCTGACAACACTAACTAAAGTAGCTCTCTACCCTCTTCCATCCTTATTTCTATCCTCTCAATTTGTTTTATTATTCTTATAGTACTTACCACCATCTGAAACTATCTTATGTGCTTATCAATTTATTGTCTATTTCTCCCTTCTAGATTTAAGCTCCATGAGAGCAGGAACATTGTCTGTCTTGTTAATCTCTATATTCCCAGCACCTAAAAGAGTATATGACACATTGTAGGAGCTCAATAAACATTTTCTAAGTATACAAACAACAATAAAAATCAAGATCTAAGTCATTACATAAATTATTCACCTTGGAAACTCTAATCTCTATATTCCCAGCACCTAAAAGAGTATATGACACATTGTAGGAGCTCAATAAACATTTTCTAAATATACAAACAACAATAAAAATCAAGATCTAAGTCATTACATAAATTATTCACCTTGGAAACTATTGTTTAAACAAAAATAATGTTAATTTGCTAACAAATCTCAGCTTGTACTATCTACTTAGCTGAGATCATCCCTAAAGACCTCTGTTAACACCTTACAGAACATGCTACCTTCATACCACTTTCTGTTCATCAGCAACTATTAACCAAGTCAGAGTTCTTAGTTTGAAGGATCTCCTCTCCTTTCAGCCTAATTCTCTCAGTTTAGTTCTGAAATCCTAGAAGCCAAGGTTGGAGCTTTGGTCTGAGCTACTGACTCCTGCTGCTGCAACAAAGTAACAGGGTAGTCTAAGCTAGTGCTTCTCCAACTTTAATGTACACATGAATCCCCTTTGGATCTTGTTAAAAGATAGATTCTGACTCAGGAGGTAGGGGTAGGACCTGAGATTCTACATTTTAAACAAGCTCCCAGATGATGCCTATCTTGTTGATGAAATGACCACACTTTTTGAGCAGCATTGGACTAGACGACGAAGTACTAAGCAGTAGTTTCTTGTTAGATATTTTGACCAGTGTATACCAAATCAAATACAACCCAATGCCTCCACATTTGTATTCAATAACTTACATAGTGTTACTATTCTTTCTTTAACTGCAGGATTTCAAAGGTCTACTGAAGTATAAAAGTATGACAAATCTTAGGGCTAAAACTTTTTCAAAAGGAATGTATTAATCATTGGGGAAATAGGATTTACAGTATCAGTAACATTCATGCCCATTTTCTGTAGAATAAGGTACACTAGTATCTCCAGGTTACTCAGGATCCTCAGCTCCAGACAGCAGGGAAAGAGAAATTAAGAGAACATGAATGTGGGTATCTGAAATCTCTGTCCTGAACAAACTAATTACTTATTAAACAGTAAATACAGCTTGTGCTTCTGTCTGGCAGCCCTAAAAGAATGAGAGAGTAGAATAGGGATAAGAAAAGAACTTGGCAGGTAAGAATGAGGCCTATAGTCCACAGAACTACCTCATACCTTCCCCAAATGTCAATTTTCCAAACTTCAAAATGAGGATGAGAGACTACGAACAGAAGAACTGACTTTTGATGATGATCAGTGTACAGGTACAATGTCTATTCCCCAGCCCAGTCATTACTTGGCGGTCTCACCTCTAGGGGCAGATAGGTATGCTTTTGTTCCTGGCCAACTTGCAGGCAGGGCAGGTGGGGATACTTGAGCTGAAGGTTATATTTCTGCTTGAAATACTGTGCCACTGTGCACTCCACAGTCTGTCCACTCTCCAGCTGCAAGGGAAATCTGTTTGGAGGAAGAGAAAGAGGTGTCATAACCCAACATTCAATCCCACCTCTCTAGACCCTTTGCTTCATGCTATCCAACCTCTTTTAGAATTGCCAATCATGGAAAAGTGGACAATCCAGGGCTCTAAGGGAGAAACCAAAGATTTGAGAGGCAAGTTCCACAAAGGTCAGGACCATATCTGACTTATCTGTATTTCTAACATTGGGCATAAAACCTGATACAGAGTAAGCACTCATAGTCCAGTGCAGTCTGAGATCAAGAAGGGGGATGGAATCAGTGACAGCTTCCCCAAGGTTAAGCCCATGAGCCTTGTCTTCTTTTTTCAGGAGGAAGAGTAAATTGAGAGAGTCTAGCATTTACAGAACCATAACAGGATTCAGGGGAACACACCTGCTCTATAGTAAAGGCCAAAGGAGGAAAGAAGGTAAAAATAGCAGTGTGAATATCAATAGATCCGGGAAGGTTGGGGGAGGGATGCTAAATTCCCACAGCTTATCTTTGAAAACAGGGCCATTCCAAGGCTCATTCTCAGGGCCAGTGGGGGGAGTGGGGAATAGACAGTGTGTTTGAAATCTCAGCCCTCTTCCACCAGTGGAGTAGGGCTCAGCAGCCCTGAAACTTACGTCTGATGGTTAGCAGGGCGGCGAGTAACATTACACACACGGTATTTCCTCTTCATTTGTCCACAGTGGGTCACTTCCACCTTCAAGCCTGGGTTGGAATAGGTTGCTTATCAGAGCTAGAAGAGGTTGCTCATGTGCCCACGCTTGGCCTCTCCCCTGAACATATATATCCCAAGGGGATGCCCTCTTAGAGCTAAAGAGAAAGTAGCCCTGTTTCTCTTTCCCGCCTGGCTGGGTCCTCACCCTTGATCTCCTTAGTGAAGCGAACACGCTGAGAGTCTGTGAGGGGCTTGGGCTGCTCATCTATGTTCCTGATGTCCAGCACCTCACACATGAATTCAATCACTGGCTGCGCCTTGTAGAAGGCAGTGGCTGAGACTGTGGAGACAGGATAGGAACAGCTCAGCTCAGGTTGTCTTCCAAAATAAATAGAGGCACTGTCTTTTATACCCTCTTCCTTATAGGGTATTGGGATAGGGGGCAGGGGGTGCCAGGGCTGTAGGAATTAGACTAGGAGTGTGATTGCAGAGCTGGGAGGGATGAGGCTGGGAGTGTGGTCACTGGACTTGGGGTGCCCCTGGCTCCATAGCTCTCCCCACTCACCATCAATGTTGAGCATCATCTTCCACATGGCAGGGCGCACAGACTGGTGAAAGCCGAACCAGACCTCGCGCCCACCCCCCAGCGGGTGGTAGTAGCCCTCAGGCGGTGAGAAGAAGGAGCGGCCCACAGGGGTGTACCTGGCAGGGACAGGCAGAGAACTGGTCCCTCGGGCACAGGCCCCCACCCTGTGAGGCATCCTGGGCACGGAGGAGCCCTGGCCTGGAAGGCAGGACACCAGGGCTTTAATGCCAGCTCTGATCCTTTACTAGTTGTATGACTGACCTTGTGCAAGTTTCTACCTTTTCTCTGCCCTACAGGGACAGATGGGGTAAGGCCCAAAGATAACTGAGAAGAACAGGGCCAGGGCTTTAAAACATCTAAATGTATATGCATACTTGCCTGGTACATGGTAGGGCTTCAAATAATTTTTTTTTTTAATGACATACTGTGGGACCTTAATATGTACTCATTCCCCTCCTCCCCCCATAGCAGTTCTGCTGACACTAGTAGCCCAGATGCTAACTACACCCAATACCTCATGGATGCCAGATGCCTCATGGCCACATCCAGGGCTTGCACAGACTCCAGGGGAACAGGGATCTGGCCACTGACCAGGGCCTCATGCAGCATGCGCCAGCTCACAATGGCTAGCCATTTGATGGAGACCTTAAAGATTCGATCCTTCCCTTCCCCAGGGATTGTCACCTCAAAGTCGACCTTCAGGAGGGTGAGAGAAAGGGGGGAGGATGGCCATTGCTTTCCCAAAGACCAAAATGCCCTAACCTGCCCCAACTACCCCCAATTCCACGGATTTGCCAAGAATCTGCTCCGTAAGTTGATAGGGGATCACAATGAAGACCCCAGAGTAAATCAACCCCCTCAGTTTCTAGCCACCTTGGCTCAGTGCTTCTGTCCCTCTCAATCACCTCTTAAGCTTGCAGGAAGTCCTTTAGGTCTATATGAAGTATATTTTCAGTCTTTAGGACAGGGACAGGCACACAGTAGGCTAAAGAAACATCAGAACCTACCCAACCCTTGCCCTAAAATACACTTTCTCAGCACGAAAGACAAAAAGGATCTCTGGACTGCCAGACTCCAAATAAATAGGCTTACGTAGCTTTTTTCTACCCCAGACCCCTGACACAGGCCTAGCCTGACTCCCAACCTTACCCGTTCGTTGCCAATGGGCAGCGCTGTGACAGTGTAAATGTTCTTCTTTCCATCATAAACAGGCTTGCGATCACCAAAGATCTGAGGCTTGAAATGCTGGACCATGTATTCCACCACTTCCCTGTGGGGAATAGGAGTGGCCTGTGGAAGCTGAGACTACCACTTCAAGCTTCTGGAAGTAATTCAAAGTCTAGGCAATGTCTCATCTACTATACTTACTCCTAACATCTACTCTATGATAGTGCTTCTCACACTTCTACATTCCCATCAATCACCTGGAGATTCTATTAAAATGCAGCTTCTGACTTAGCACATCTAGAGTGAAGCCTAAAACTCTACATCTCTAACATCCTCTCTAATAATGCCACTGGTCCTCACTCAGATCACCAAGGCTCTAAGAGACCTGAAAGAGTGGGTGTGAGTACCTTCTGAGAAGAGGAGGAAGTTGAGGGGAGAGGGGGTTGATCCCAGTGTCTATCCAGAATCATGAATAGAATCCAGGCTGCTCCAATCTCCAATCCCCAATTGGACAAGCAAAAAAGGTAGAAAGGGAAGAGATCTGAACTGTTTAAGAAGAACTCATCTCTTCCATTTCTCTGAAGCACTCAGTCACACCACTCTGTTTCCTCTTCATGATCATCTCTTCCTTGATGTCACTTCCTGTCTTCTGCCACTTAGATCACCAAGTATCCATCATTCCTTCAAAATCCCAGCCCACCCAACCATCTGACCTCTCCACTTGGTAAACCAAAGATCTCGAACACTACTGGATAAAAACACTCAAAGTGGTACATTAGGAGCAACTATAAACACACGGTTTCAGTCCCATTTAGGCTTCAGTGCTGCCCAGCAATCTTTTTCATGTTCCTGATTACTTCCATCCCTCACAGGCTGCGTTGAACCTTTTCCACTATCCTCTAACTCCAGAATTCATTCCTGCCTATCAGAACACAGTTCTAATATCTCTGAAAAAAGTAGAAGATTAAGTAAGCAAGGCCACTCTCGAGTTCCCAGGTACGCACACAAATGTATTTATATATGCATGCATCTTTCTTTTCCTTTCCTCACACTTGAAATGCCTCTTCCATATATTTTTAAGCATATGAAAATATATTCAACTTCACTCCTTAGATAAATACAATTTAAAATTAGGTCAAAATATAATTATCTACTTATTAGAATGCCAAAGATAAAAAAATCTGGTATTTTGGATTGGTGCAAGTATGGGGAACAGGCACTCTGAATACCTTGCTGATAGGAGTATAAATTGGTACAACTTACCTTTATAAAATTTTGCAATATCTCAGAACTTTAAAGGGTATAGTGCCAGCAATTCCACTCCTAAGAATTCACCCCACAGATACACTCATATTTGAGTGCAAAAATGTATCTATGTATAAAAAAATTCAACACAGTTTCATTTTTGTAGCGAAAGTTTGGACTCAGTCTAAACGTTCCTCAGTAGCTTTAAAAAGTTACAATATAGCCATTCAACGGAATACCTATGGAGCTATGCGAAAGAATGAGGCAGATCTGTATGCACTAATATGCATTATTTCTCAAGACATACTGTTTGGTGGAAAAATGCAAGGTGCAGAACAAGGTATTTAGTACCCCATATTTTGTGCATTTTAAAAAATGTTATATACACATATATGCTTGCATATGCATAGAAAAATATCTGGAAGCACACTCAAGAATAGTAATGATTAGTGCCTCTGGGGAAAGGAACTGGAGGACTGGAGACCAAGGTAATAAGGAGACATTTTTCACTGCTATTCTTTTTGTAATACCACAGTTTTTAAAATATTGTATGTATAATTTTCAAATAATAATAAAATAAATTAACTTTAGAAAGAAATATTGCTTTTTCTGTCTAAGCCTAATCCCTCCCACTGTGCATCCTGCAATGTCCTCCTGCCTCAGCAAGGACATCTCACTCTCATTCCTCCGCTCTCCGTCCTGTACCTTTTTTTTTTTTTTCCTTTTTGTCTTTTTTACTGACCAGTAACGGGATCGCAACCCTCGGCGTTGCGCCCGCACCGCGCTCAGCCAGTGAGCGGAACCGGTCTCCACGTGGGATCCGAACCCTCAGCGGGAGCGCCGCCGCACTCCCAAGCGGTGCACTCTTCAGTGCGCCACCGGGCCGGCCCTCCGTCCTGTACCTTTAACTCCTCCTTCTCCACTAGCTCCTTCTCCCCAATCTATAAATAAACCCATGTCTCATTCTCAGAAATTCTTTGTTCATTTCAACAAATATTGAAATGTGCTAGGCACTGTACTTGGCCCCTATAGTCCTCCTAGCCAACATGTTCCCTTTCTTCCTGCTTCACTGCCAACCTAACTGGAAAAAGCCATTTCCTCCACTATTCCTACCACATTAGCTTCCACTTATTCCTTAACTCACTGTAGTTAGATTAGCTAGCTTAAATACTCTACTGAAATTGCTCTGGAAAAAGTCACCAGTTATTGCCTAATAGCTAAATCCTTACCTGGCATCTCCTCCTCAAAAACTTTCTTGGATTTGGTGATACCACTTTCTACTGGTTTTACTTTTACCTTTCTGGCCCCTCTCTTTCAAGGTTCTGAGACTCGGGAAAGTGAAGACTCCTGAACTTGGTGGCTTAGATGTGCATCACTTACCGGTTGACTCTGCGGGGACACTTATCTGGCTTGATGTCCACCTCGTAGTGGTAGACGTCGATCTTAGGGATGTCCACCTCAAAGTAATTGGCCAGGAGCTTGATTGGTTTTCCAACCGTGCCAATGCCAGGCCGGCGAGGTGCCTGGAACACCTGCTGCAGGGGGGGCAGGTAGGCACCTGCAGCTACAAGACAAAGAGGCTGGTGAGGGTAGAGTCTGGCAATCTCCTAACTACTCTAATCAGAGAAGGCACAAGGCTTCCCAGAACAGGAACAGCAGAATATAGGGGAAGCCTCTTTCCTGCTACCTAATCCAGCTCAGGGCTTCCACTGGCTCAGACATCCTAAGCTCAACATCCTAGGCTCATTCTTTTTTTTTTTTTTTTTTGCTTTTTAAACCTCTCTCCAGTTAGGAAAATTATCCTTGCTGTCTATCCTAAATTCATCAAGTGAATACATAAGTTCCTATTACATGTTTATCAGAGGGGCTAAATCTGGCTCCCAGTAACAAAACTCTCTTTCTTCTACTAGATTATGACACCTGCCTCCATCAGGTATCTAGCAGACCAAGAATACCCTATTCTCTCCAGCCAGATGCTCATTTCACTCATCACCACCCTGAATACATAATGGCATCATCTTGATGCTCTTCTGCAATGCAGGTAGAAGGAAGATCCAAAGAAGGCCAGGCTGGGGAGGGCTGGTGCAGTGACTGAGACAGGATTAAGGTAACTTAATGACTGGGGTTGCAGAGACAGAAAAGGAGAAAAAGCCAAAAGGCTAGAGTTTGGAGACCAAAGAAAAGAGAGGCGCTGAAGTAGGGAGCTGGAGAAGAGGCCAGAATTGGAGGCCACAGCAGAAAAAGGCTTGAATCGGCCAGGGGAAGGAGGGAAGGCTGGAGTGAGGAAACAGGTCAAGACAGATTAGAGTTAGGAGCCAGGGCAGAAGGAAGCAAGGCTGCAATTGGAGAGACAATGAAGAAAAAGCTTGAATGAAGGGGGTTTGGGAAGGAAAAGTAGCAATTAGAATGCTAGAGAAGGAAGAGACACTGGCTCTGGGAAGGAGAACATAAGATTCTCCTCATGCACCACAGATTCTTCCACACAGAAGATCCAGACAGTAGCAGACAGGATCAATTTCAAGAGAGGGGCCTGTGGGAAAAGGATAGGGCAGGGCCAGCTCCAGCTATTTTCTCCTCTCTGCCACAGCCTCACTGCTGCCCCCAGTCTTATTTTCTAGCTTAGGGGGAAAGACAAAAAATAAAATAAAATATAAAGGAAACTCCTAAGAGGAGCCTTTGTCCTCAGCTACTATTGTCCTTTCCAGAAGAGGACCAGCCCAGGTGGAAGGAAAAAGGGATAAACTAGCCCAGAACCTCCCTTAACCAGAGCTCTGCTTTCAAAGGCAGACAGGCTAGGGGGATGGGGCATATCCTCAGCTGGTGGGTCAGGAAGAGGTCAGAACTATTCATGGGAGGGGCATGCTTCCCAGAGTTAAGCTACTCTGTGTCCCTCTAATCACCTGTCAAGCCCAGCCCCACTCTGCAGATAGAGAAATGGAGGCCCAGCCTGGAGACAGACAGACTTCAGAACTCAGCTACATGGGAAACTGAAAGCCTAACTACTAGCACCTGGCTGTACAACCCAGAAAGAGCTGGACATAAGTTGCACACAAGCACATAGACAGACACACATTTCCGTCACACACATCCAAACACACACTTAGACCCTGACAGTTTACCTTTATTACACATGCACTCACTGCTCTAGACTGAGTTCTCCAAAGGCAGGAACTGTATCTGCTTTGGTCACTGTTAAATCTCCAGTGCCTGGCACACATACAGGAAGAAGTGTTCAATATACAAATATGAAATGAATGAACAAACATATCCATAGACACACCACAAGAACATACAAGCACACACAACACACAAACACGTGAGCACCTGCAACTGCACAGAAACAATTATAAACCTGTGCAGGACAAACAAGCACCCTTTTGGGTATAGTTGATAAGAGATACCCTTCCCCTCTCCAAGTTCTTAGATTCCATTCACCTCCTTAGCCTCCCAGGCTGAATAATCATTTGGGGCCTTGGGAGAAAGACATCCTCTTGAGCTGGGGCCTAGGTAGAAATAATGAGGGATAGGACAGACACTCTAGCCTCAAAGCCTTCTTTTCCCCAGAAACAGGATTACACACCAGACTTAGCCTTACAGCACTCTCCTCTCCAAGCAGGCTTTGGGAAAACAGAGGAGCCCACATCCCTACTTCATCCTCAAACTAGGGAAGGCAGAAGGAAGAAGGAACCTCTTTCCCATTCCATCCCCCAAAAGTCTCACAGCTGTACAAAGCCTCCCCCCTTACCCCACCCTACCCCCAGCTTTTAGACTGAGAAAGGGAGACACTTCCTTCAGACCCAGACAGGGACAGACGGCCACTTTGTGATGCAGATGAGGGCCCCAGCACAGAGGACAAAGCTTGGGCCTAGGGGGAAAGGGGCGGGGCTCTTCCATGCAGACAAAAGCAAGGAGGGAGGGGCCCTGAAAAGGACACTCCCCCTCCCCCATCCCCAACTAGCCCAGAGAAGGAAAACTAACAGAGCTGAAAGCCCTGGCTCAAGATTCCTTCGTGCAGTTTTGAGGCACATATACCTCCCAAGAATCCAGACTGCCTATTCAAAAGACACAAACTCAAGGCTAGGTTAGCTAGTGGGTAAGCAAACAGTGAGAGGCCAATCTCTTCAAAAAGAATTTGTTCACACATGAGTACACAAATTATTAAATATCCACATATGTGCTTAACCATACAAGCTCACGCTTGAACATGATTTGATGCAATTAATGAACGTATTCTGTGTCAGGGCCTACATGCTAGGCACTTACTGGTTCCACAGACAAATCAGACACTGCCTCTACCCTCAAGGAGTTCCCAGTCCAGATTATGTGCTTGGAACAAACCTAAGCACAGAAGGCACACCTGGGCATAAGCCCAGTGAGGCCAGCAACAATGCCTTAGTTTTGTGTAGTGTGTCCTCAGGCCACCTCTGCAACTTCTTCCAAGAGAATAATAGTCTGGACCTAGAAAAGAGGCAGTTATGGGGTCCATCCCCCTACAGCTTCCAGACAATTTCAATTATACCCTTTGATGAGGCAAAGCATGTCCCACTAGGCTTTTCCCAAGGGTACAGCTGACTCCAAACATAAGGCTCTAGCCTCTTCCCTAGAAGCTTATTTCTTGTTACACACAAAAAAGTCAATTTTTTCATCACTCCAGAGCCTATTAAGAATTCACCAGGATAAAATCATTAGAAGTCTGGAATGGGTGCCAGTTCCCAACAATCCATCTAGACCTTAGTGACCTACTTCCCTAATGTAGTCCACAGGTTGTTGGAAATAGTCTTCAGCCTAGAAAACCAGGAGACTTCTTGTGATAGAGAGAAGGGCCTAACAGGGGGAGGAAGTAGTTTGCACTGAAGTCAACTGCTCCCTGCATTTCACCTTAGAACTTACATGTCTCTACAAGGTTGTTTTTCTTTGGGAGAAAATACCAAGCACTTGGTGGGTCAGGGGTGGGGGTGGGGGGTGCTGATCTAAAGACAGGGATTCTTCTACCAGGAAAGTAATGAAGTTCATTTCCAAATGGAAATCCTATTCCCATTCCCAGACCAAATAAAAAGAGGTGATGAGAGATGACCTAAAGGACTCCAGGGTTCAGACTGCTCCTCCCACCACAGGGTAAGAGACCTAGGAAGTGAGGTACCATCACCCCACAGCCCATCCTGAGGATTCCAGTCTTCTCAGGGAAGCCCTGCCTTAATTTCTCCTCTCTTTTTATCTCCTTTTCTCCTGAGAATAAGGGAAAGTTAAGGCTATCACCTGGGACTCACCATGGTGAATGCTATAAACTTCCCCTTCCCCAAACACTTGTTTGTAGGGGATAAACTAGCTCACCAACCTTGGCTCTAATGACAAGGCCCTGACAGTTTCTGGGGGGTAGAGAGGGGAAAAAGGAAGGATAACCTCCCCAAACACTTGTTTGTAGGGGATAAACTAGCTCACCAACCTTAGCTCTAATGACAAGGCCCTGACAGTTTCTGGGGGGTAGAGAGGGGAAAAAGGAAGGATAACCAGTAGGGAGACAGGAGACATGAAAATATTAAGGTATAGAAAAAGATCAGACTGTAACCTCAAGAGACAGTTCAGTGGAAAGGGCATCATTGTGTTTGGATTAAAGCTCCCATCTCTATTCAATATTGGACCAGAAACCTGCAAACCAGGCAGGCAACTCCTTCCAGATAGACTGGTCCTGTCCTTGGTCCCTCAATAACCAACATTTTTTCTATGGCCTATCTTCAGGGAGGACCCGCCCCCAGAACATTACTTCGGTCTTTCCTCACGTGGCAGAAAAAGGCACTTCGGCAGTTTCCCTCAACCTATTCTTGGCAAATTGTGACTGAGGGTCTTCAGGACCAAGTATAAGGGCCCTCAATTTGGGACAGGAGGCCATTTCCACACGCGCTATACCAGCATAACCTTAGACAGAAGGTACCCCATCAGCGCAATCCTTTTTCCAAGCCAAACAGGGCGGGGGAGGGGTAGGGGTATTCAGGCAGCCACGCCCCCACCACTTCGGGCAGCCCCTTCCAACTGCCACCTCCGCGCATGCTCCAGCGCCACCGCTCCGGCTCCCCAGACTCACGGGGGGGGGGGGGATCCCG